>NC_062561.1:169020125-169200125 GCF_022837055.1 Prionailurus viverrinus
AAATGATATATATGAAGACTGAGAAACATAACCAAAAATCTGTATAAAATTAATTCCCTATAAAGAGCCATGTGTTCAAAAATAGGGAGAATACCATGTGTGTTAGGGTAGTCAGGAAAGAGTCTTGTAGAAGTGGGCTGTAAGCTGAGCCATGACACTGTGGACTGGGAAGGGATGAGGGGGCATTCTAGAAATGGGGTAGGTGATTGGGGCGCCTGGGTGGCTCAGTCGGTTAAGCGGCCGACTTTGGCTCAGGTCGTGATCTCGCGGTCTGTGAGTTCGAGCCCCGCGTCGGGCTCTGTGCTGACAGCTCAGAGCCTGGAGCCCGTTTCGGATTCTGTGTCTCCCTCTCTCTGACCCTCTCCCATTCATGCTCTGCCTCTCTCTGTCTCAAAATGAAATGAATGTTAAAAAAAAAAAAAAAAGAAATGGGGTAGGGGAAGCAAAGGCTCTGGGTAAGGAATGCACATGGCAGCATGCAGTTCAACAATCATATCAGTGATGATCTGATCATATCAGAACACATGAATCTATAGAGAGAAACAACGGGCATCAACGTATGGTCTTCCTGGGAAGGTCATAAGTGCTAGTCTCGGAAGCTGAACTGTACTGAAAGCCCCCAACAGCCTTACACTTATAAATCCATGACAGTGATCTCCTTCTGAAATGATTCTTCTTGCTGTGCTGACACACACTTTTGCTGGCTGCAGCATGGCAAGTGGCCACAGTGATAAACTCTGCCCCATGTTAATTATGATTAACCCAACTTGTGACAATCCCACTTGTGCACTTAAATGAACATAAACAGATGTTTACAGCAACGTATATTGAGATTCTGAGGGGAAAATGAACAAAATTAAACAGAATTCTGTACTATAAACCAATGTAGAGAGAGTAAAAATACAGTGAAGTAGTATTTCCAGGCAGACCATTTTGAAGTCTCATTATTAACTCCTTTAAGTGGGTCCTGAGTACTTCACAACAATTGCGCCAAGTTTCCATGGAAAGAACCACAATTTGTGCATAGTGCTTCAAGACTGTCAAATTAGTTTCAATAATGATACCTACTGTATGTGAACAATGTTTATTGCTCAGTGGCTACACATAACTTGAATATTCTTTAGACTAACAGAGCTTTAAACCATAATTAGCTGCCTTGCCTAATGAGCACATTGGAACTTTAGGAAGGTGATTGAATGAAATCGTCTTCAAAATCCTTAAGCAACTGTGTGAATGATGGAAATACAAAGAATAGCTATTAGCTTTGCAGGCCTTTGAAACATTTTCCTCCTGCACTAAAACATTTCGCCAGCCTATCCTGCTTCATAAGCTTAAGTAGCAAAATCTTACTTTTCTCACTAATTAAGGCCTTTTGCCTCAGGGATTGTTCAGGAAAACATAATACAAATGGCAGCATCCCCTTCACTTCCTTGCCCAATGAATTCTGAGACTTTAAATAAAATATAAAGCACGAATGCAGGGATAATAGAGGCAAGTGGAAAGGTGCATATAAAGATGGGAAGGATGTCAAAGTTAACCTATGTTAATGTAGCTTCTCCCAAATAATCCCAGGCAGAATTCCGTAAGCCTCATGCTCCAGGTGCTGGGACCAGACCAGAACTGGCCTCTACTTCAAGGAGGTCTAACCATCTCGGGGATGAAAGTCAATCTTGAACAAGGTAAACACATATGTTTACAATTACATTACAAAAATTGATGCCTAATGGCTTAATATGTAGAATATATATTGGTTGCATTCTAAGAATACTCCTTCCTTAGAAAAGTAAAGACACTAAATTATTCTTGGACAGCTACACACATTGAACTAAAGTGACCTCACCATAAGCCACTCACATCAATGCAGTTAGAATCTTCAATGTCATTTGCTTGTAGGAAGAGAAGTTATCTAGACTTGGTGAAGGCCTGGCCATGGGGGATTAAGAGACAAACTATTCAAAGAATTCAAGAAAGTAACCATTACAGAAAGAAAAATAATAGAATCAGGCCTGACTCTTTTGAAAACAAAGAGAGAAGCAAATAGAAATTAATTAAAAAATCTTACATTCCTCAAAACTTAATCAGTGGAAAATTACAAGTAAAACTACGAGGACTTCCACTTCACAGATGAAGAAGGCTGACACAGACTTCTAAGGCTCATTGTTTCAGTCTTCAAATGTGCAAAATAAGAACCAGTGTAGTATGATACAGGCTCAAGGAAGAGTGTTTCTCGGAAACCCACAGCAAGCAAGCATCAGACTGGAAAGGGTAAAAGTGTAAGTGTCCATCAGAGCCAGAAACATGCCAGAGACATCTCTGATATTCCCAGAATCCAGGACATTCATGGTCCTAGAAAATGGCAATAAAATAAGATATATGAGGCAGGGCACCTGGGGGGCTTAGCTGGTTAAACATCTGACTCTTCATTTCAGCTCAGGTCATGATCTCATGGTTCATGGGATCAAGCCCCACGTAGGGCTCCACACTGACAGCACGGAGCCTGCTTGGGATTTTCCCTCTCTCCCTCTCTCTCTGCCCCTCCTCTGCTCATGCATTTGGTCTCTCTCTCTAAGTAAATAAATAAACTTAAAAAAAAAGAAGCTATATGAGGCAAAATATTAGGAGACAAAGATAATCAGGAGTTTCACAAATTACGATTACAAGAGACTCAAACTAACATACTTTAAAAAACACTAAGAAACGGGGCACCCGGGTGGCGCAGTCGGTTAAGCGTCCGACTTCAGCCAGGTCACGATCTCGCAGTCCGTGAGTTCGAGCCCCGCGTTGGGCTCTGGGCTGATGGCTCAGAGCCTGGAGCCTGTTTCGGATTCTGTGTCTCCCTCTCTCTCTGCCCCTCCCCCGTTCATGCTCTGTCTCTCTCTGTCCCAAAAATAAATAAACGTTGAAAAAAAAATTTAAAAAAAAAACACTAAGAAAGTTTGGGGTACCAGGGTGGCTCAGTCGGTTAAGAGTCCGACTTGTGCTCAGGTCACAATCTCGCATTTAGTAGGTTCGAGCCCCATGTGGGGCTCTGTGCTGACAGCTCAGAGCCTGGAGCCTGTCTCAGATTCTGTGTCTCCCTTGGTCTCTTCCCCTCCCCCACTCATGCTCTGTCTCAATCTCTCTCTCAAAAAATGAATAAACATTTAAAAAAAACCCTGTTTTTAAATACTAAGAAAATTTAGTAAGTGAGCCAGTTACAAGATCCACAAAACCAAATGCATTCAAATTTAGTAACAACAACCAGTTAAAATTTAAAAGAAAAAGATCTCACTGATAATAGTAAAAAAAAAAAGGTATACAGGAATAAACTTTAAAAAATGTGAAATAGCTTTGTAGAGAAAATTGTAAAACTTTAGTAGAGGGCATAAAAGAAGACCAGAAATGGAGAGCTATGTCCAATTTATGGATGGGAAAATTCACTGCAGAAAAATGTATGCACTGAATGTATACCAACATAGTTTTTAAGTGAAATTTAAGAAATTGGTTGTAATATTACTATGGAAGAATACTGTGTAAGAATAGGGAAGATAATTTTGAAAAAGAATTCAGGGAGGATAAATCTACCAGATGTCCAGTCACAACATAAAGTTACAATAATGAAAACAGTATTGTACTGGCGAGGGGATAGACAAATAGAAGAGATCCCAGAAATAGGCCCCAATACATGGAAATGTTGTTTATGAGAGAAGCACCATATCAAATCAGGGGCGAAAAGATATCAATAGATGATTCTGGAGACAATTCACAATCCTTATATAAAAATATGTAGATCCCAACCTCATCTATAAAATAAATTCCAGGTGGATTAAAGACCTGAACTTTAGAAGAAAACTAAAATAATTACTAAATACTATGGAAGAATATTTTTTGGACTCTGGGTTGGGGCAGGACTTAATAACAGAAAACACACTATGTCAGCTCTGTGGCTGGCACTTTACATGTATTAATTCCTATACCTCATGACAACCTATAAAGTAGATGTTATTATTATCCTCATTTTACAGCTGAGAAAATGAAGGCATCAAGAGGTTATGTAAGTTGTCTAAGACCTCAGAGTCGGTAAGTGGCAGAGCTAGGATTCAAATCTCAACTGTCAGAGCCTAAAGCACATAAAAGAATAGATTGATAAGTGTGGCCCTATAAAATTCCATCTTTTTAAAGACAAAGATACTTTAAGCTAAGGGAAGTAAGTGGCAGATCGAGAGAAAACACTTGCAGCACCTAACAAAGGACTGGTATCCAGAATACATTTTTTAAAACTTGGCATAAGTCTACAAAAATAGAAAACTGTACTAGGGCTACAAATAATTTAGAGGGGAAATAAAACTGGCTAAGAAACACATAAAAAGTATTCATCTTCATTTATAATTAGGAACATTCAAATTAAAATATCACTTAGGGGACATTTCTTATTGGACAGAACAGCAAATAAAAAGGTTTGATGATATAATGTGTTAGGAGGAGTAAGGAAAATGAACACTCTCTTATACTGCTCAGGGAATTATAAATCAATGTGACCACTTTAAAGAGCAATTTGGAAGTACCAATTAAACTGAAAATGAGTACAACTTAGGATCCAGACATTTACGATACTAACAGCTCACTTTATGGAGCGCTTACTAGGTGCCAAGCCTGTAACTCAGCACCTTGCATACCTAAACCCATCTAATCCTTAAAACAACTCTATGATGAGGAGAATGAAGCTTAGATTGTTTGGGTAACTCATCCAAGGTCCCGTAGCTAGTAAGTCAAGAGCTGGGATTTAACCAGCAAAATACATTGTGTCACTATGCACAAGGAGGGCCACTGAGGAATCTGTAATAGTGAAAGCATGGAAAAAGGAACTTAATGTTCTTCAAAAAGGGAGATGAATAGAACATGGTATATTCGGGCGCCTGGGTGGCTCAGTCGGTTAAGCGTCCGACTTCAGCTCAGGTCACGATCTCGTGGTCCGTGATTTCGAGCCCCACGTCGGGCTCTGGGCTGATGGCTCAGAGCCTGGAGCCTGCTTCAGATTCTGTGTCTCCCTCTCTCTCTGCCCCTCCCCCTTTCATGCTCTGTCTCTCTCTGTCTCAAAAATAAACGTTAAAAAAAATTAAAAAAAATATATAGTATATTCATTTCATGGAGTTCACAAAGTGGTTAAAAAAATGAGCTAAATCTGTATGTATCAATACAGATGAATCTCAAAACAATATTGTTGAATGAAGAGGCATGTTGTTAAAAGATGTTTACACTAGAATTCCTTTACATAAAAAAATAAATACAATACTACATGTTTTTGATGAATACATACACATATGAATATATATAAAGATAGCCTAAAAGAACTACACATATTACAGTGTTTTCCACTTGGGAAGTAGGGTGGTGGCTAAAAGGTATTTACCTGCAACATTATACATGTTTTTAAAGGACAAAGTATCCATGTATTATCAGTGCAGTTAAAATGTAATAATAAAGTTCACAATTTGGCCCAAAAGGCTCGGGTTCAAGTTCCTGCTTTGCCACTTACTTTTCATACTTGCCCAAGGAATCAAATGTTATAAAGAGGTGTACTTTAAGGACTTAAGGAAGACTTTATGTCTGATGCGTAGGCAAGCCCTGGGACCCTTTTAGAGAGAGTTTCAGTGGCTTGACTATGTGGGAAACAGCTATCATAAGATTGTTAGGTGGTTTAAAAGCAGTGACTATATTGAATTTATTTTGTATCTTAACACACAATTTTGTCTTTTCACACAATACCTCACAATAAATATTTATTAATTATTAGAAACTTTAGGAGGATGTGTGCTTGTATGCGTGGGTCAGGGCAAAAGCTGAGGAAGCTGGTATGGGCTCTGAACGACTACAGGACAGCAGCTATGAAGGAGAAAGAGATGGTGACATTTTTGTGGGACCGGCAGTTTGGAGGGGTTTGGCAAGCTGCCTTCATTGCATTCAGAGCAGGCAGAAGTGGAGGTATAGAAACGATGTCAAGTCTCGGAGCTGAGCAGAGGACATGGGACGAGAGAAGCACATGCGCAGATCACTGGGTTGAGAGAAACATTTTCTCTGGGATAGGAGCAAAGGAAAAGAAGAACCATGAAGAGATGGTGGTGATGCTGATGATGGTTCCCTTGATCCTCTGGGGACTCTACTTGGGTACAAAAGCTTTAGAGCTGCCTTAAGAATTGTGGAACCTTCAGTGATGCAGATCCACGATCTCTACACTGCACCCCACCCTGGAGAAGAGGGGTGCAGGCTGGTAGGGATGAAAGGCCACATTCTAATCCTTAGACTCCTCTCCTTATGTATGTCTAAGGAGAGCATTCAGGGCTTGGCATCATAAACTCAGCACAGGAGGATGCTATCTGCTAAGGGCTACAGTATCACTGCTCATTCTGAAAATACGGATGGTTGGGGGTGGAAATGCAAATCCAAGTTAGGGCCAACCGGGGCAATTTAGGGCTGCTAAAAACATGTAAGACCATGTGCCACACAGGACTGAAATGAACATATTTGGATGAGCTTATTCAGAGACACAGAAAAAAAGAGAGAGGGAAAACTTGCGATTTCATTCTGTGAGGTTTTTTGTTTTTGTTTTTTTCCACACAAGAAGCACTTCACACAATGACATGAATATAAAATGCAACCATAAGTCCATCATATGAAAGTTCAGCATTCTACAGGAATATTTCATTATAGATTTAGTAGGAAATCTGGTAAAATGCTTCCTGTTGAATCTAGCTTTTCTCTAAATCCTACATGCAGTTTGTTGAAACCAGAACAGTGTTCAAACCAGAGTTTGGTCAACTGAGGTGGGCACCTGAGGTACTAGAATCAATGGGGAAGTGACCACTTATGTCTGTGGATCACACCCCTCCTAAATTAACATTTTGAAACAAGATTGCAACGTCCCTACTGAAAACACCCACATAAGGGAATTGCATTGTCTGCTGAGAGGTAAAAGAGATGATGGGCAAGATAAACTTTCCCCAACCAATTTTTTTTTTAATTTTCTTTTTTTGAACGTTTATTTATTTTTGGGACAGAGAGAGACAGAGCATGAACAGGGGAGGGGCAGAGAGAGAGGGAGACACAGAATCTGAAGCAGGCTCCAGGCTCTGAGCCATCAGCCCGGACCCCGACGCGGGGCTCGAACTCACGGACCACGAGATCGTGACCTGGCTGAAGTCGGACACTTAACCAACTGCGCCACCCAGGCGCCCCTTTCCCCAACCAATTTAAGCCTAGGCCTGGAAGACACTACTCTTTTTAGGTATACAGTTGCAAAAGATATTCACTGGCTGCCTCCTAATTATTTGGTCTCCATCCTCTTTCCCTTGTTCTAAAAACACGCAGATTTTCCTTTAAGAATTAACCCATCCCCCGATTCTTAGCTGTACCTAGATGGAATTCAACATATCTTCAACTCTGGAGCTAAGGTTTTGAAGAGCTAAAGCACACTTGTGAATCCCATCTACCTGGCCAAAGTGATTAGTGAACATTTGACATTAGTCAATCCCCCCAGAGTAAATCCCAGGGCTTCTTGCTGGGAGTGCTGGGACAGACTTTTTCCTCCCTTGGGACAGTACTTGTGATGTCTTAGGTCTAGAGCCACTATAGCCCTTTTTGTTACCACAAGGAGGGTGGGCCTAAGGACAACACCAATACATTGAGGGAGGCAGAGTGGAAAGAGCTACAGAAATACAGAGCCGGAGGCTGAGAGCCTGGAACTGCTGGTCCAAACCCTGTGTGTAACTAGAACTACCTCTCCAGTTCCATGAGCCAATCAAATTCACCCCTCCTATTTTGTTTAGATCAGCTAAGTTTGTATTTTTATTAATTGCAACCAAAAGATTCCTAACTGAAAGTATTTCATTTGTTTGATTAAGTGTTTTAAAAATATAGATAGAACGCCGAAATACATTTTGGTCTTTGATGGAGAGGCTAATAAACTATCTTTTGTGTATAGAAAAAACTAGTTTCTTACTGTAATTGAAAATTTAAAATATATTATTTGCTTAGACCCAAGCATCCCTTCATTATTTTTGGCACTTCCTAAAATTTATTCCATATGGAATACGGAGGGGGATGTTTGAATTCTAAATGAAGAGTCTCAACCATTACAAGCTGCATAAAACATAAGTAAAACATTTTTGCCAATTTTTTTTATTTGTATACCCTATTTTAGATCTGGGAATCTGACACTAAAAATGGTCTCAGATTTAATGTTGATTTGTATTCAATGCCAACAATAAAAAGAAAAAAGAAGCCTAGTTAATATGTCTTTGGTGTTTTTATTTTAGAGAACTGCTATTTCATAAGAGCGGTTTCCCAGATTGTGTAGGGGCTGAGGTAGGGGAATGGTTTATTCTTTATATGTTAAGAAAAATCTCCACCAATAGTCTGGAAAAATATACAACAGTCTTTTCTGTAAGAACTTATGAAAGTAATGAGATTTTCCCCCCTTAGCTTCTAAGAAATGTACAGTGAGCCACATTGTTCTTGCGTCATCTAGTCTTGGGACATATAATTTTAGAACCTGAATGTACCTTTTTGCATGTAAAAATAAAAGTAATTTTGGTGCTGATAATAAATCAATAGCTAAACAGGAGAGCTGTGTTTACTCCAGCCATGTCCGCTGCCTTGTTCAACGGCTAGAACCAAATACCTTAATCCAAACTTGACTTCCCAAACATTTCATCGTTATTGCTAGCTCCTGCTGTCTCCCGTCTGTGTTCAATCAGGCTGACATCTATTGGTTCAGAGACCTTTACACATCTGCCAGCAAAGGATGCTTGGTGCCAGATCTCCACGCTTACCAATGGGCACCTCTGGATTTCTCACCTCATCGCTTTCCAGGTATTTTCTCTCACTATATAAAGGCTCACTTGATACTTTCTTTGCTCCAAACAATAGATTTTTCTTCTTGTGATGGGCAGTCTAATGAGAACCTAAACTGGTTGCTTAAATATCTTCTGTGTAGCACAGACCTCACCTAAGCCCTGCCGGGCAGTGGAGATGGTGTGGTAAACACAAAGTCCAGATCCCAGGTATTATGTCCACATTTAGTCAATAAAGACTAGCTGGTTTGGGACTATAATAATCAATCCGTTGTTTTCACAAGGTTTTATAAAATGGAAGACCACCTAAACATGTTTAAGGTCATGCTTTTAAAGTCTAAAACAAAACATACCACAGAGGTTAGGAAGGCTCTTAGTTGAGGCTGACATCACCATAAAACCCCACCTTCTCCACATCCCAGGGGAACAGAGGGGTGCATAAGATTATCTCACTTCCCCCAATCTCTTTTCTGACATTGTGATTTTCCTTAAAGCTGCCTCACTTCCTACTTCCCTTTTTAATTGTAGTTTCATGAGATAAAAATGACACCAAGTAAAGAAGTTTGGGAATATACAATTCTGACAAGACTGTTCTTTCCTCCAAGAAATTCAGCAGTAAATAGGCATTATGTTTAATCATTTTAAATGAAGTCAAGTCTAAAATTTGCTATTTTTATTCCAAAGCACAGGCTATACAAACATCTTTCTTCTTTCTTATATTAGGAAATAAACTTCTTAAATAAGCTAACCTATTTCCCGTGGCTGCTGGGCATAAAATGTGCTATTTAACTGAAGAATATTTTACCTCTTCCCTTTATCTTGTTCATTTCCCACAAAATAATGTACACACTTCACCTTCAGACTGAATGCGAAAATGTCTTAAAAATATGTGGTTAAAGAAGTTTGTTTTCTAAATCACAAATACTCAGAATGAGAAACTGTTTTGTCAACATGCTAAAAATTTAGTCTTTGAGCATGATCAAAGGTATGCCACTAAGACATTGCAACTTTTGGTCGAAGAATCCTATTTAGGATTTCCTATTCCACAGCCTGTCAGGGCATTTCTATCCTTTCCTAAGGGCACTTCAAAGAAACGAGTAAAAGTCTCTTGAATATATATAAACCTTAAATATATTTTACCTTGTTAACTTGCAAATATTAATAGATTACCGCCACCACCACTGCCCCTATTACAAGTAGTATCATTACCAGTTGCCGACAGGAACTGTCAGCTCACCAGAAGGGAACAGATACAGGGTGGGGGAGGGCTTCCTATTTTCCTACTCTAATTTCTAAGATTCCTGAGGGTTTAAAATGTTCTTGTGAGGATGCTGGTAAAACCACAGCTGAAAATCCAGAGAATGAGCATTCTATAAAGCCCGATATGAAATAGTATCAGAAGCTTTAGAAAGCTGTGGATTTTTTTTTTAAGAAGGTGAAAGATGAAAGGAAAACCTGTACAAGTGGCACACCAAGAAACAGATGGTCTTTTTAAAAAATGAACCAAGAGTGTGCCTTCCACAAGCACGCTTCTTAATTGTAGCATACTGAGCACTTCGATGCAGATTATTTCAATTGCTAAGCACAGAGCCGAATAAACAGGGTTAGCTCATTGACATTAAATGACATAGTGTACTTGAAGCTCATCTACTATTTAGTCTGTAAACACCTGATATGCAAAACCGTATGAGGAAACTAGTGCCAAGACGGTGGTAAGATCAACCAGTGTTCAGTGAAGACTTAAAAGCTTGGCTTTCGTTTTGCTAAAGATGCTCTCTTTCATATTTAATCAATGAACTCAGTTCCGTCTTAAGAGCTTGATTTAGAATGTACGATTTTGTTTCATTTCGGCTTATTCCAAAACAAGTTAAAGGAAGCTTAGAACTGGGGAGGGGAGGAATAGCTCAAGAACTTATAGGAGTTAAAAAGCAACAAAATTTCACCAGAAAAATTAAAAACAAACAAATAGGTTTAGTGAGTATATCTTCTGCAGGGCAGACTGAGGAACACAGATACAAGAATGATGACCCTCAGCCAAGGTCTTGTGTCTTTCTCACTTTGGTTTGCCAGCTTTGTGTCCCCTCATTGCTTCCTGTAGAAGCCTTTCAGCCAGGGGAGAAGTGCAACCACTGATGCTTAGGAAAGCAAGCTGTTCCTCGGCTCCCCGGTGGGAGAGGAGTCAGAGCAAGGGGGGCCTCCTCCGAAGGAGAGGCAGATCTCCCTTGCCAGGCTGAGGAGGGCACAAATGGGGGCAAAGCCGGAAGTGACTGAGAATAGCACACAACTGCTCTCCAGCTTCCTTGGAGAGCTGTAACACAGCCACGGACACCTTTTTGGAGCTGGCTGGGAACTCTGGGCACCTTTGGGAGAGTTGCTGAGATTTTAATACCTGTTATGCAATGCACAGAGATTTTCTTCAAGAAATCTTGCTCAATATATTCTCATTTATTTGGGTATTAAGTTTCCAAAGTGAACTTTTTAATGGACTCTCCGGTTTACTATTGCTTTTACTCATCACAGTGGCCAAACACGTTCTGAATACTAAAATTTGGAATAAGGATACGAGTAAGTTTGTAGCCACATACCTATACTGCTGGCCTATACACACATAAAAGACCATCCATTGAAATATCTATATGAATCTATATTTAATATCTCTATACGTTTATTTGTAACAGTTTCACTACTGACATGTATCTCTGCAAATGATATAAATAAAATCCTGGTGCTCCACTGAGTCATGGAAGGCAAGTGCTTTCAACAGACTTTAAGCTCCTCAAAGGCAAGGAATGTGTCATATTTCTTTGTTGATTTAACAGCACTTTGCCTTGCTGAGTGATTAACTCTATCAACCAATCTTTGCTCAGCCCTCCTCTGGATTTTGTGTCTTGATCCAGGGAAGTCATGCATGAGCTCTTGTTTTAGTTCCACTTATATTTCAAACTTGACCCTCTCTTTGCTTGCCTTACTCACGGATGTACTGGGGGAGGGGCTGTGTTAGAGGGGTGGTATTTGTTAACTTAATTTTCAAGTAGCATCTCTATTTTATGTTACCCCCTAGTGAAACTTTGTTGACTTTGCAACAAATACTTCTTGTATCACTTTAATCTTCTTAAAGACAAAGAAACAGGTTTTCACAGTCAGTAAGAGAAAAAATACATAGGGTCCTGAAAAGAGGGAGATGGGATTTCTTGTTTTGGCTATTACCTTAGCAAGTAATTGGGATTATAAGACTGGCAGTCTTGACTCCTCTCTTGGTCTCACAGCCTTAATTGACCCAGTAGCAAGAGCTGTTGGCTCTGCCTTCCAATGATCCAGATTCCAACTGATTCTCCCCACCTCTCCTACTACCCTGGGTCCAAGGCAATTTCCTCTCTTGCCTCGATTACCAGTGATTGTGACAGCCTCCTGACCCATCCCTCTTCATCTGCCTTTGTCTCCCTAGGATCTATTCTTATGAATGGTCAAAGGAATTCTTTCAAAGTGAATCAGCTCAGGGTGCCTGGATGGCTCCCCCTCTTGATCTGACTCAGGTGATGATCTCATGGTTCAGTTCGTGAGTTCAAGCCCCGCACTGGGCTCTGCACTGGCAGCAGGGAGCCTGCTTGGGATTCAACCTCCCCCTCTCGTGCTCTCTCTCTCTCTTTCTCAAAATAAATAAATAAAACCTTAAAAAAATGAAGTGAATCAGCTCAAGTCCCTCCTCTGTACATCAGCCAACTGTAAGGGCTCTTACCTCACTCAGAGTATTGCCATAAAGGCTTTATATGCTCTGGCCTCCTTTACCTCCTGGTCTTCATCTCTTTACTGCTCCCCGTCTTGCTCACTCCACTCCAGCCACACCGCCCTCATCACTGTTCTACCAACAAATGAACCATCCTCCCAACTTGGTGGCCTTTGCACCTACTGTTCCCTTTACCCGGATATGCTCAATCCTCCCTCCCCCCAAATCCTCATGGGCTCCACTCTCACTTCTTTCAGATCTTTCTTTTACAGTTTCCTTCTCAGTGAGGCTTTCCTTCACTCCTTTTGTTAAAATGACACTTCTTCCCACCCTCTCCTATCCCCCTTGATCTGCTTTATCTGTCTCCATATCACTTATCAGCTGATTCTATTGATTTAGTTACATTAGAATGTAACCTCCTCCACTCTGAAGAGGGCAAGGATTTTTGCCTGTTTTCTTCACTGCTTTGCTTACAGTTGCCCTAGGACAAACCTGGGGTACAGTGCTCAATAAATACTTAAAGAATAAGTGAATGATGGCTAAAGAGTGCAACCAAGCAACTTTTTAAGATCCAGTTTTACACTACAAGTTGCAAAATGCATATTCAAAAACTTAAACAAAAAAAGCAAAGTTATTTAGTGTCCTGACTCTTCAGCCATCAGATATTTTTAAATGACATGCTGGTTCTGTTCGACAAATCTGCAATTTGAGAGCTGAAGTGACTGGGCCTGCCACATTCACGTCTAAAGTGTGTACATGAATCTTAACATATGGTTCACAAGTCTTAGCACCACTGACTTTGTCACTTAATCAGCACAATTCTGGTGGCCAGAAAGAGTTAATATAATGTTTAGGCATATATGAAGTACTACAAAGGATTAGAACAACCTGGCTCAGTATGAATCTGGGAAAAATTTTTAGATGGTCCACTTTAAGGACAATGGCATCCACATCCCAAATCCTGAAGTGAACTTTTGAGAACATTCAATGACTTCTGTATAGCACCTTTTATAAATCTAGCAGAAACCAAATTTACATCAATGCCAAAGGCAGAGTGAATCTTTCTCCAGGAAGTGCCTAATCCTGCAATAAACCTGTTGAAGAGACAGGTTTAATGTTCGGCAAGGCTAAGTGTTTAAGAGGTCCCCGTGGTATAATTTATCACCACTACAAGTTTCTCCTTTCCTTTAAAAGCCATGAAAATTGCCCCACAATCCCACTAGGAACTAAGTTTCTTATGTCAGGACCATGGTTTACAATTCATTTCTATTTTCATAGGACTTCTTTGTTTATTCCTTGTTGAAAAAAAATACATGCTATTATATATACTACAGAGCCACAGGATATAGTCACATGAAAATTCAGAGGATAAAATATTTAAAAACGAAGACTACAATAAGCTGAGTAAAAACAGCATTATATTGTTTATTTGACATGGCACAACAAGTTGAATAGGAGGTTTCAAATGTAAATGGGAATGAAGGAGGTGGTCATTGAATTTTTATTTCCAGCCTAGTCATAAAATTAATTATTCACATACTCTTAGCACAGTGACTATATTAGAGTCCATGAGGTTTATTCAGGAATTCTGTAAAGCTGAACATCCCTGAATTCTTTTCATCATACTAGTTGTAAAAGAAAATGTGTGCTAAATTTACCAAGAGCAATAGTGTTCAAAATTAGTGTTTCAGAAATGTAAAGAGAACTTTTTTTGTATTTACATGCCAAACACATAAAAAGAATAAATAAAGACACAGTTGGCAAAGACTTATTTTCCTTTTATTCTGCTTTAAAAACAAACCAATTTAAACAATTATGCAAGTCTATAGGCACACACATATTTATTTGATGTCAGGGTCCATTTTCAGGGACACGCCTGTTTATAACAATACTGTTTATTAATAAACAGTCACAAGAGGACTGGTAGGGCATGAGGAATTTTTTATCACAAATGATAAACTTGAACTTCTCAGATTTCAGTTCAGAATATCCTTTGGTAGGGTTTTATGTAAAGTTTTAGGAGGGGTTCGGTGCTAGTCTTTGAAAATTCTGAGTATGTAACCCCGCCTTTTGACTAACGTTTCTGATTTTGACCTAGAAGTGCTTGCTTTCCAAATGAAACTTGCTTCATACCTCCCTTGCCTCCATTTTATGGAACATATAGGATGCAGAGAGCAGTAGCTGGGCATGTATATTCCAAAGTTCATATACATTCCCATATTATGCCACTATTTTCACATAAAGTATTAAGATATCAACAACACAAAACTTGGCATCGATCAGGTCTTCTAATGAATTTTTCTTAGCAGAAAGCAATGCAACTGAGAAGCAGTGTGGCAAAGGGCAAGGCATAGCAGGTAGCATGGCATGAAGGAAAGGGCTGGTCATAGAAGAGAATGGAGAAAATGGAGGCAGCACGCCAAAATTTTCATGCTTCTTTTTTTTTTAATTTTTTTTTAACATTTATTTATTTTTGAGACAGAGAGAGAGAGAGCATGAACAGGGGAGGGTCAGAGGAAGAGGGAGACACAGAATCTGAAACAGGCTCCAGGCTCGGAGCTGTCAGCACAGAGCCCGACGCGGGGCTCGAACCCACAGACCGCGAGATCATGACCTGAGCCGAAGTCAGACGCTTAACTGACTGAGCCACCCAGGTGCCCCAAAATTTTCATGCTTCTTATACAAAACACAACACATAGAACTTGAGGAGTTAAATCTAAGCTGGCTGTCATTATGGATAATGAAAACTTGGAAGGGGCTGTGGGAGCAGCCAGGGTGAACAGACCAATACTCAGGCATCCCTGGTGAGGGGTTAAGGTGTATGGGGCAGTCTCCTGTGACCCAGGAAGGGGGCCCAGGATGCACACTGCATCACACCCATGCTCTTGGCCAGGAAGCTGGGTGACTGAGAGGTAAGATCAGGAGAGAAGCATCTGCTAATAGAAATCAAGCATGGGTCAGAGATTTGTGCAGGGACAGTCACAACCTGGGATGGGAGAGGGAGACACTCCTTCCTCAATCTATACATAAAGGAGATCTCTTCTCTTTTATTGCGCTTGAGCCTCTATTGAAGGCCTCTATTGAAGCCTGAAATTGAAGAAGACTTGATTTCTCTCTCCTCTGCTGTCACTGCTACTCCTCCCTCTACCTCTTGCTTCCCAGTGAAGATATAGTTCACACAACTCAAACCTGATTTGGCTTGGATTTACTAAGTCCTGATTCAATTCAATTTTAATATCTACAGAGCACCTGCTGAATACAAAGCTCATATTTCCTGTGACCACATGGGCAGATGGTACTGCTGGGAAACAGAAGAGTGAAAGATGGATCCTAAAGCCCTTGGCAGAGACCTGGGTATCACCAGGCAGATTCTGAGCAAGAATGCCTGCCACTGGCTTCCCTACACAGCTAGCAAGGGATGGCAGGAAAGCTAGAGAGAGGCCCTTAAGACTTTCTTTCCCTTAGTGTATGGAACATTTTATTTCCAAAATGGATTGAGGTCAGACAGAAATACCACAAGGCATGCTGAATCTCTGAATGTGAAAGGTTTGCAGTGTGTGCTGTGGGCACTGAAGTCACTAATATGTATGAAAGTCCATGGGACTCTTTCACCATGTAATACATTACAACGTCTGAAAAATCAATGTCCTAGGGCACAGAGAGATGAATACAGAGCTTTTCAATTATCTTTTTTTTCCCTAAAAATATTTCTCCCCTCAAACAGATTCAAAGGCAATATGATATTGTTTTCATTTTTGTTAAGAAGATGTTGAGTCTATGCAAGGATCTCACCTGGTTCAATCCCACTGGGTAATGGCCCACTGGGCAGAAGACTGTATAGACCCTGAAAACACAGTAGGTTAATAAAACTCTCCCCGAGAGCTCAATGAATGAGGATGAGATATCTTCAGCAATTGACTTGTCTGTTTAACAGTCTGGCTGCACCCAATTTCTTTCAGATTGACATTGTCTTTTCCTTTCTTTTCTTTTTTTTCTTTTAAACCAATGTCTTCTGTCAGTAAGTACATGGATCACGGTATTGTTTTAAAATAAAAATTTCCTGTCACACTCACATCTGGGGAAATATAACAGAAGCAATCCAAAAATCCTTGCTTTTTCATATTTCAGTCAAATAAACCAGAGTTAGTTTAATACAACAGCAGAAACCTAACTTTCAATCTCAATTGCCCAAAAGGCACAGGGTCACCTGGTACCTTTGAAGAAAAACAGACCTGCACATAAATGATGCGATCCCAAGAGTAAACTTGAACACTTCCAAACTTCTTGGGAGGGCAAAAGGGAGTATTTTAGTGGGATTCATTCTGTGTTTTGGAATAGGTATATTCTACCTATACCTAAAGCACTCTCTACTAGTGTTAACAAGGTGTGAAGAGAAGGCTTGCTGGCCTTGTTACAGTGGCAAAGCCCTTTCTCCAAACCAGATTTTACACAAAAGGCCAATAAATAATAAAACCAAAAGCAAAGTGTCTCTGTAGCAATGGGTACGCAAGTGTGTTGGGGGCCAGAGAAGGAAGAGACGATGAAGGCTGGAGTCTAAATAGTGCTAGTCCATAGGAGGTCCTTGATAAATATTTGTTAAAAGAATAAATGGCTTATCTTTTCAGGAAAGGAAAGACTGGATTGCTCTAAAGTCCCATAGTGTGTTTACCTCAAATAGACTCAGCCCGTCTATTCCTCTGGTGGCCTATTATGGCATTTTCCTCTATTCCTGGTCTCAGTAAGAAGGCCCCTATAACCAGGGGATGCCTCAGGTGCCTGAGCCCTGAGAAGGTGGGGATTTACTGAGCCTTTGATCCCTCCTGTTTCTTTGCTGATTCACATTGTCTTAAGTCCCTGGTACTTTCCAAATACAGTTCCACAGCTGCCTGGCACACTGACCTTCTGGCCACCCAATCCCTGCATCTACTGTTCCCTTGTCAGCAAATCTGTGCTCAACAGCTCAGGATTCTACTGAGAGGCTGCCTCTTTGTCAGATTTTACATTATTGCTGCAGTAAAATTAAATGCAATTTTTTAAGCTACAAAGAGTTAAGATTTTTCCCTAAAACACTAGGGTACTTGATATGCTACATTTATTTTCAAGGACACAGGATTCTTAATATCCACTCTTTCATTGATTCATTCAACAAAAATTTATTGAGTGCCTACTCTATGGGAAGCACTGCCCTTGACATTGGGATATCACAATGAATAAGACTGATAAATTCTCTTCCTCCATGGCAGTAACATTCCAGTGCGAGAAGTCAAACATATAAACAAATAAAGGAACATGAAAAAGTAAAGAAAGAACACAAGATAGTGATGAGTGTGCTGAAGAAAATTAAATAGTGAAGGGATGGAGGTGAGGGGCCAGGATGAGGGACCATTTTAAATGGAATAACCAGGGAAGTTCTACCTGAGGAGGTAACATCTGAGCTCAGTGAGACTTGACTTTTGAGAGCATGTTCCTTTGAGACGTCAGTTTATAACTTTCACCAGGGAATGCCAAAAATATGAAAGAAGTACATATAATATTTTTTATTTGTCTGCATTTATGTGGTTTAGGTTCCACTAAAAGCTGAGCTTCATGGCAAGGAGCCACATACATTTCTAGTTGGGTATGAGGAGTCTTATTAGACAAATATTTATTTCATGAAACTGGGTAAAATGCTCCAGATGGTATCTAGGCATTTGCATTGAGCTTCATGTCAAATTAATAATCATTAATTAAGGTTTAGATTACTCAGAATAAGCTGGATTGAACAAAGATAAATAAGTCATCAGGCCAGTCCTTACTCCCTGTAAAACCTTCAAGCAGACAAAGTTTGGCCTTGAGGCTGCTCTATTCTCCTTCTAGCATTCTCTTTTTATCATATTCACCACCAATGTACCCAGAGTCTTCATACTTTACAGTTTAGCAATTCTGGACTTAACCAAGTAATTGAAAGGATCTGCCCTAAAAAGAGTCTGAAGAACCCTCCTTTTAACCTAAAAGCAATTTCACCCGATGATCTGTTTTAAATTGGGTAAACCATCCATCACAAAGTTCTTGAGACCAATTTAAGAATTCAACAAAATTTCTTGTGCCTAATAACACCCTTGCTCTGCTGCAGAGGAAAGCTACAAAGATAATATGTGAAATAGAGCGATTCTGAAATCTTTGCATTTTCTGATTTGTGTTATGGTATAATACAATGGAAGAATTGCTTCTGACCCTGTCAAGTGGAACCTCAAGGACAAAGATTTTATCGTTTCTTTTCCTGGAAAATTGATGTAAAGATTCAATTTACTTTGGAGTGTCCAAGTGATTCAGCAACTAAGAAAAAAAAAGATTGATTTTTTTTTTCATATAGATGTTAGGTAATTAAGTTCTAATTTGATAAAAGACCTGATCAAAACATGGTGACCATTCTGAAACGTTCCTTGGTGCCAAACAATTACTTGTGATGCTTTTAGAAAGAAAAATGCTCAAGTACATTTCCTTTATGTAAGTCAGGTGTTGTGTTTCCATACTAATGCTCCCACCCTTATTCTGAAAAAGGAATTATAAATCTAGTGTTTGTACCCGCCTCTCATGTTTCTACGTATTTTGAGCTCGCCACATATAGTCTTATATTGTGGTTTTTGGGTGAAGAGCTATGTAGCAAATGCTATTGGTGCCCTCCCAGATCCCTTCAAAATCATAGTTTCTGAAAAGTCCAAGGGCTTCCTGTTGCAAGCACCTGTGATTGCTGAGAGCATCTCTGGCCCCAGAACATGCCTGGACTGCACATGGTGCTGGATGGAAATGCTATGGAATTAACTCCCCAGAAACAGCCCTTGGCCAATGACAAAAAGGCAAGGGTTGAAAAATACCCCAGTTTCTTTTCCCCTTGGGGAGACAACTCAGAGGCATTCCCTATGTCATCTTCCAGAGACCCCCCAAGTGGGACAGAGTCCCAGCTGCCTACTGCTGTAATGTGTTCATTAATATATCCTCTAATGGCATTCCCTTCCTGCCCCGTTTTCCATCTCTACTCCCTTACCAGTGCTTCTTGGGATAGCCTCCGAAATAAGCTACTTGCATTCAAATCCTTGCCTCAGAGTCTCTCGAGAATTACAACCTAAAGTAATCTACATCTTAAATATGCAAACAGACTCTTAATGCTAAAGAATAGGCCCAAAACAGACCTTTTTTTGTGCATTTCTTAAAACAATGTAGTACTTTGTACATAATATGTGTCATACATAATGATGAAGAAAGCATCTAACAACAACTGAACACATCTATGTCATGCACTGTATTAAACTTTATATCCTATTGACTTTCTCAACAGCCTTGTGAGGTGGATACTATTGAAGGAATAGACTATCTGGTTCACTGTTGAGCCTTAGCTCTTTGCATTCATTAAATACCTGTTGCCTAAATCCCATTTTACAGATGATGTAACAGTGACTTAGAAAAGTAAGTTACTTGGGGTGCTTGGGTGGCTCAGTCAATTAAGCACCTGACTCTTAGCCTTGGCTCAGGTCACGATCTCAGAGTTTGTGAGTTCAAACCCCATATTGGACTCCATGCTGACCGTGTGGAGCCTGTTTGGGACTCTCTGTCTCCTCTCTCTGTCCCCAACCCCTCTCTCAAAACAAATAAAATAAACTTAAAAGAAAAGAAAAGAAAAGAAGAGCAAAGAAAAGAAAAGAAAGGAAAAGAAAAGAAAAGAAAAGAAAAGAAAAGAAAAGAAAAGAAAAGAAAAGAACTTGCCGATGGTTCTGTAGCTGTAAACTGCAGAGATGATTCCAGAGTTCAAGCCCTTAACGCCACGCTATCCTAGAGGATGGCCTAGATGAGGAAGAGGACTAAGGAGTCCAGTTAATAAATATTTATTTGCTCTAGGCTTGCAGAGAGATTAAGTTATATGTGGGGTTGCTAACATCGTTGTCACACACATAAAATCTCCATTTCTTGTATCTTCATTTATTGATTATAGTGGTCATAATCTTTCTGGCTGCCTGTATCCTTCCCTACTCTTTCTCCTGGTGTCTTCTGAATAAGCAAATTCATGCGTCTGTCCTTGTATATGTATGGTAAGAGTATTGCAACATTCAATTTGGTGATTAACGTGTGTCACAATCCCTTGACCAATAGCCATTTCTCAGGTCAAAAGTTAGAAAGGCAGAATAACTAGCCTGCCTATGCTAGGTGAAGGAGTGAGTGGCTCCCTTTTATCATCATCATCATCATTATCATGAAGAAAAAAAAAGAAACTAATATGGAGGGAAGCAGGTAGAGGTGATATTAGTGGCAATATTTATTTTCTGCCTCAAAATAAATTAGGAACATTTAGTACGTCAAGAAAAAAAATTCTTTTCAGTTGCTAATGCATATTTTTGAGCTATCTATACCTTTCTTTAATAAGTTAATGATGTTGCTAGCCCATCAACTGGAAACCTATTTGTTTTTGGACTCTTGACTTGAATTTTGTTTAAAAACACAGCACAATAAAATTGCTAATTAAACATGTAAAGACAACAAAACAATTTAAATGATGTATCTAAAAACAATTATAAATTGCACAGGTGAATGAGCAATTAAAAAAATAAGCTAAACTTAAAGTGATCTATAGAACAGGTCTTAGTGGTTATTAAAATAATGCCCCTAAAGTCCTATGACTTTTAATAAAAACACTCCCTAGAAAAATAAATGCTAAATCAATTTCTCTTCAAATATTTAAAATGTTAAAGGTTAATCTATTTGGGTGAACTAGCCATGACAAACTGACATGCTGTAAATAATAAACGACCTCTAATAATAAGAACTGTAACTACATTACATAGTAGCAATATTTAAATTATGGCTCAGAGCCACAATGCATGCTCTAGGCAATTCGCTACAGGAGGAAGAAGTGCAATGGTAACTCGTACTATCGACTTCCGTTACCCATGATTTTGTAGAGGAGCACGTGAGTGAGAGTCTTTGGAAAGCTTTTAAAGTCTGTTTCTTGAGCATCCCATCTGTCCAATAGCTAAGAACAATTGCTTCCTTTTATATAAAAGATTATGAACCAAATGTGGAAACCAAAACATACAGAAAATAATTTCTCCAGTTAATAAGTTCTCATAAGACTTTAACTGTAAACACACAATGATTCTCTAGTAAATAAAACTCGATATAAAAGAGCATTTTATCTATCACAAGGTTATATTTTTCACTAACATAGTAATTTTCTTCTGAAGAAAAGGTTCTTTAACTTTACATAAGCATTCTTTATAAGGGACCAAAACTTTCAATAAAAAAAAATTATGAGAAATTAACACCCAACATATGCCACCTTTTCTCTTGAAACTTACTGATTGGTATTCTACACGTCTTCCAAGAAGTTAAGGAGCAAGAATGAAGGAGGTGGCACACTGCTTTTTTTCATATCATGTTAGCAATTACTCTTTTAAATTCACCTGTTCTTATAACTGACCTCATTTGGCACTTAGATATCAAGTATCCAAATATTTTAAGGATGGCAGACAATATTATAAAATGACTAATTTCTTACCATTCATCCTCAGAGCCTTTAAACACATTAAGGTTACCCTGGGAAAAGAAATTCTGGGACAGTTCCTCTCAACCATGACAAAGGAAATTCTAAATAATAATTAATATGAGAAAATATGACTGCTCTGCGAGCACTGGTGTAGAAAACGTGGGTATATCTTAAAGTCTGGTAAAGAGAAGCAGCGTGCAGAAACACATAAAGAGAAAATAGGGCTCCTATGGGGACTGCTGAAGCTCTAAGGAAAGCTTTTCACTAAGATTAAAGAGGTAGTGGGAGAAAAAAAGCCTTTGACTAGCTTTGCAGGAAAATACATATACAGTAGCAATCCATCACATCCTTAGTTGTGAAACATTTATTCTTTTAAACCTTTATTTACTTAAGAGAGTTTGGCTGTAGGATTTGTTCTAAGAGACAAAAAGCTACTTTGATTTTTAAACAAGTCAGCAAAGATGACCTCCCAAAATGTGTGCTAGATATTCCTTTTGAAGAAGCTATATTGCATTTAAAAATAAAATTACATTTTAATTTTACGTACAGAAACTCAACAATTACTTCTTTTTCTTAAAGGATCTTATATGCTTGGGCTTAAGGAAGGCATACACTTTGCATATTTCATTCACTGCTCAATAGCTTCAAATTTTTACTTTATGGGAAGGACAGTGTCTAAAGAGAAGGAGGTAGTGGTTTTAACTGGATTAATACCTAACATATTATTACTATGTGAGCAAAAGGCATGTATCCCTAATCTTCCGAATAAAGTTATTTCATCTGTTATTTAGCTGTAGGCCTGCCTATGATTATGCAATCATCACTGTAAGTGCATGCAGCCGTTTGTAGAAGACGTGCTCTTAAAACAGAAGTTATGTATTTCCTAATTACCTCTCTGGAAGAAGAATTTCTTGCTAAAGCAGTTTCCCCCCCCCCCCCAAATGCACACTGACACCAGAAAAAAAGAAAACAATCTCCTTGTGCAGGAGTGAATAATCTAAGGCTCTCCATCTCGTGCACTGCCATTTTACCATTTACCTTTCTTTACATAGTTCAGTAGAGGGGAAATAACACAAGGCAATGAAAGGTGAAATCTCTCTCCACCTCAAAGGAACTTGCCATATTGGTGGTGAAAAGAAACTCACTGTCAATATTGAAAACTGTGAAGACTAAACAGACACAATAAGAAAAGTCTTCAGAAAAGAATTTATTTTTAAATGGCTTGTCTTTTATTTCCTTTGAGGTAGGGTGGAGGATATGGAGTCAAGAGCTTTTGAAAGCCTAAATCTAATTATTCTGTGGTTTCCGATTTTTCCTGATGCTTCTTTTCCTACTCTAGTCTCATTACTTAAAATGAGCTGCATTTGTTTGGCATTATTAAATCTGATAAATTAACCTAAATGCTATAAAATTACTTTTACTACTACTTAATGGAAAAACGTATTAGATTATTATGAAAACAACATTTTAACTATGATGGGTATGTAAGTGTATGCTAGTAAAAGTGAAAATATTTTAAATACGTATTTTTTTCTTATTTTTAGAGATTCTAAACACTGTGGCAGATTTTCTTGGATTTTACTCTCAATCTAAAATGTTGATTTATTAAAAATATGGACATGGCATAAGAGGCAAAAATAGGAGTTGGAATCATACCTATGAAACACAATGGCTCCAAGAAACATTTGCTGATACAATTAGAGGACTACATAATGCTTACAGATCTCTGTGGGAGGAATCAAAGAGAGAAAGGCTCACTCCATCTCCTCCCCCATCAGTGTACGCAAAGGCAAAATGTTTTTGTTATGACTTCCCCAAAGAGGATGCAGCATAGGGTGGAAAAGGAATGGGAGCTAGCAGCTGTGAAATTTTCTTTCCCCATTTCCTTACATTTCTACACCTATTTAGTCTGGATTTTATAAATATCCTTTCTGAAAATAATACTCTTAAAAACTTCATGTACTTTCCATCAGCAAAGTCCATTTATTCTGCCTCTAAAATATACTTTGAATCCCTTCACTTTTGTCCATCTCTATGCTTACCATCATCTCTCCTTAGACCACAGCAAGAGTGGCCAAACTGGCCATTTTTCCACCACCACCCTCCATTAATTCTGTACACAGTAGCCAAAGAAAACTTTGTAAACAGTATTTCTCATAGCACTGCTTTGCATAATACTCTTCAATGGCTTCTCATTGCATTTAGAATAAAACCCAAGCACACTGCCACTGCCTATATAGGATAGTGCACCTACCTATCTGACTTCTTCTGTACATTGTCCCTATTATCTGGGTTGTGTTGGAATTCTGTCAGTTCCTTCAATTCACCACCTTCTCTCCCTCTGCAGGGCCTCTGTGGCTATTGTTTCCTTAGTTTCTTTATCCTGCCCCTTTCTCATCTTGGGGTTTAGATATTTCCTTCTAAGAGTAGTCTTCTCTGATAATTCTGTCAGGTTGGACCCCCACCCTGTTCTTTTGTGTAACAGAGTCCTGTAAATTTCCTTAAGAACAATTTTGTTAATTGGTTTGTTCATGTTGTTATGGACCACTCTCCAACCAGTATACAAATGCCAAGTGTTGGGCAGGATTATGTGTGCTTATTCTAGGCTGCAGCCCAGGGGCTAGGAGAGCACCTGGCATTGCCACTCAATAATCACTTGTTAAATGAATAAACACAAGAGAAAAAACTGAGGTGAAGAGGAGATCTAGCAGCATCCTAGTGTTGTTTTATATTTCACTTCACTGTGTTACCTGTTTATATGAAACTGTGACCTACAGTTCAAACTGTTACTGCAAGCTTATCTATAAAAGGTGAATGATTTTAGAAATTCACACCTTACTAATAAATACTGGAAAGTTATATCCTTTTTTTAAAAAAAGCTTTATTTACACTAGTTTGTCAATAATTTCTACCTTGACATTTCCTATTGATTGTTAAGCATCTTTTGGAATTCAGCGCTATCACTTTTTCGTGCTGAGTAAAAAGTAAATAAGGACATTTCTCCTTGGGGCTATATATACAGCCCATGTGGCTAGCCTTTGTGAACCGCCACTTGTGGTTGAGCTGAGCAGTTAGTTGAACTGACCCAAACAGTAAAACTAAGTGATGGATACTTCTGAGACTCCCAGTTGCACATCTAAGCAGACCAGGCAGTAGGGTTAGCCTCAAGTAGAGCCACTTGATCCTGCTTTTGCTATGAAATATGTAAGAAGCCAAGACCTCTTTAATATTTTTGAGCTATTCAAGTTAAAGAGAATTTTTTTAATTGAGTAATTTAAACAGGTATCTTTCTATTTTATTCTTACTCCTTCCAAACATGACTTCATTATGACACTTCTAGTTTAAAACAGACAGAATCTCTAGACCAATATGTTTAGTTAATTTCTGTGAAAATATAAAGGCATCTGAGGCATGGAATTCTAGATAAATATTTACCCATGTTCTCACTCCATGTGATAGGTCATATGTTTACATTTTACATTCATTATAAACATAAATTTAAATCAAGCATTTATCAACGCCAATATCACTAGAGTAATTATCACTTAGTGTTACACTAATTTCTTTCTGTGTCTATCTATATTCTTGACATACAGGTGCCTCTCAAATTAATGAGCCTCACAATCACTGAATAACTTGTTTAAAAGTGCATCTTCCTGGGTCCTACCTACAGATTATGAATCAGTAAGTCTGGGGTGGGGTCCAGGGATCTGCATTTTTAACCAATTTGGCAGGTGATGTGGATGCTGATGGAAAGAGGCACACATGCTCAAAGCCACCGGTCTAGTCTTTCCTCCTTTGCAGAAGGATTTTTATCTAGCACTTTTTAATGTCTCCTTCAGCACTTTGCACATTACCTGGCATCTCATGGGCATCAATAAATTTTCACTGAATGAACTAACTGTTCATGAGAATAGAAAGTTTATTATATGATTTTATGAAACAACTAATGGAATATTTTCATTGGTATAATATATCTTTTGAATAGTAATATTGGCAAATACTAGTTTTTGGGGGGGGAAAGAGCTACATTTAAGGAATACATTTATGTTTAAAACTTTCTAAGAATACAACGAAACTGGATATTTTAATGACCTGCATGTGGCTAGCAGCAGGTGGAATTACTGTGAAGAATAGGAAAGCACTTTCTCCTACTTGATCTATTTTATGCAATTCCATTAAGTGGCTTGAAATAAAGTGCTGACTGTTGTCTACTGAACTCTCAACCCCAAATATATTTAATAAAACAAATTTGATTTGTTTTAAAAGCATTATCGTATCTCAAGTCATTGAACTAAGACAGTCTTTTTTCTCCTTTAGCATATGGCGAAAAGATTTTTAAGAATCAAAGACAATCCTAAAATATTCGAATTGAACATGATTTATTTCAAAATAAGACAGTCTTTTTTCTTCTTTAGCATATGGTGAAAAGATTTTTAAGAATCAAAGACAATCTCAAAATATTCAAATTGAACATGATTTATTTCAAAATAAGAGATATCTGTTAAGTTTAAAGAGAAACTGGAAAGAACAGCAAAGGGGGGGGAACCCCATAACTCTCTCTAAAACAGTGTTTAGAATCCAAATTACTCTAAGCCTGAAAAATCTATCACCACCAATAGTAAGGAGCCTGCTAAGAAATACACAGGATGTCTAGTTCAATGTTGATTGTGGATATAAATAGGAATTCTAGAAATTGGGTATAAGGTTATGGTTATTATGAGAGCAAAAATGGAGACAGAGATGGTTTGAAAGGGGTAAATGAATAGTATCAGAAGACAGGAGGAGACAGATGTAAGGAAAGGACAGGATTTTGAATCAGAAGATACAAGTCTGAGATCCAGATAGATGACCTTAGCTGGATCACTTTAAAAGAAGTCTCAGTTTTCTTACTTAAGGTATGAAATAGTATGGAATTTACAGGCTTATTCTGAAGACATATATATACTGTTCTGCAGTATATATATTGGTATAATATATATACCAATTTTCAAATTTTTCAAAGAGAAAATTTTTCAAAGAAAAATTTTTCAAAGAGAAAAATTCTAGTGAATCATTCTTTGACTGTCACCCAATACATTAAATGAGAATTTTACATAAATTAAATGAATTATTTTCTTAATTTCAAAATAGTCAATATGACAGAATAAGCAGATGATCACATAACAGATAAGCAGATCACATGATATGGTAATATTTAAAAAAATATTTTAAAATTATTATCCCTATGTCAAAATTATTGAAAATTTAGTCAAGCCTGAAAACTTTTTTTGAAGCAGGATAAACTTCACCAAAGCTGTTTTTTCTTTTTGAAACTAGGTACATGCTCCCAATGTTAAAGATGGGGTGGGTTTTTTGTTTGTTTTTACTTTCTTTCCTATTTTGTTTTCTTAATTTCATTTTCTTCTCATTGTTTCACTGTGTGCTCTTTATTTGCAGAGTGACTCTGGTTACCAGTTCTGAAACATGTCCCTTACTGGGGAGAGGTGGGTGGAGAGGCAGATTTCTAGCTGTCACCATGAGTGCATTTCAGATTGGGCCCTGACGGCAGGAGTCTAGGAGCTTGATTCTCTTACTATGTACTGTATTTCCTATAAAAGCACAGGAATGCATTTTGAACTACTGCCCTACTTACACACATTTTATCACATTTATGTACTTGTAGAAGTACATAAAGTCATGTTAAAAAGGTAGGTGCCAAATGTCACCCTAAAGCACAGTACTCTCATGACTGGAAGCAAAATGGGTTCCAAAAATGTGGACTTCAAGTCAGGTGGCCTGTGAAATGAATTGTTCTAAGGAATTATTGTCATCTGTCTACAGTAAAGAATGGTCAGTAGAATAGTAAGATGATGTGTTTTGTTTTACTGTACTTTTTACACACAATATGCCATTTAAATAAAAAGTGGTATTTTTATATATTACTTAAATGTGTATTTCCTCACAGAAGATGCAAAGAATGCCTAGATTAGACTCTCTGGTTGTTATGTGTGAATAGCTGCCTTCAAAAATCAAGGACTCTGAGGAATTGATTTGAAAGTAATTGCTGTCCTTTTTACGTTAGCAGGAGACTATAGAAAAGGTATATAAATATTACTGACTTGCCTTAGCTTCTCTGTAAAAACCATACTAAAGCAAACAAAACAATGCTCTTGATTCTCAAAACAACTTTAAAATAAAAGGCGCGCGCACACACACACACACACACACACATACACACACACACACACTCCTCTCAAAAGTTTTGTCAGCGTTAACAGAATACTTTTCACAGTGATTGTTAGGAGTCTTTAAGAAAGAAGGTAAATGAGCTTTCAGGGTTTACCTTAAAAATATTTTATACTCTAGTGTTTTAGAAGTAATGATGAGACAAAAGCTTTATAAAGTAGAATTACATCATTTTTTTTCTTAGACACTTTTACAAAAGGTCAGCATGTTAGCTGGCATGAAAGGCCACTTTCCTTCTACTAACCCAAAAAGGAATGTTAGGTAACACATATGAATAGAAATGCCACCACTAGTTTGCCCAACAGGTTCACAAGATCTCACTCTACAAATAAGTCAGAGCAGGGGAAGAAGCAAAGGAGGGGAAGCTAAGATTCTATCACCATAGCAACCTGAGAGGGTGGGGAAAGGCAGGGAAGCACATGCTACCTGCTAATCAATTAGGAGAATTGTTGGCAAGCTCAAGAAATCCTGGAGAATCTGAGCAGTGCTGTAGAGACTGCTATAGATAAGAGTCAAGTAACACAGGAACTTAATTGGGAATTCTCTTTTCAACTTATAACATGCCACCATATTGTTAACACTCAGATATTAATAATACTATATTTCATACCAGCCACTTTGCTATACGCCATCTGTTCCCAAGAAATCTTATTCCTTTATGTTATTACTAGAAGTATGATAGCCATAAAAAAGTTGTGCTGATAATTTCCTTTTAGTTTGCATTAAATTGCACTATTAGATGAGTTTGAAAATGAACTTGATTTTTCAAATGCAGTTTCTCACCAAGGCATCCTGTAGCTTTGACGTTTACATCACTATTTTATATTCTCAAATCTGCGCAAATTCTTAATAGCTTAAGAAGTCAAAGTATAAATTCCTTCCTAAGATTTGTTTCGTGTGGCAAGATTATTCAACTTACTGTTGAGTGGGGTCAAAAAAGTTTGTAAGTCACTTAATTTACTATTTATTTTTTCTAAAATTATTCCCAAAGGCTGAGAATCCTCTTAAGTTTGCTACTTTTCTTTTGCCTTCTGGCTAAGTATTCCTCCTTCCCTTCCTTCCTTGTGTCATCTTCTACCTTGGCAGATCTAACAAGTATTCTTTTGTCCTACTTTTCTTGAATTCAAAACTGTTGATGACTCTACATTAGAAAGATGACTGATGTGTTACACAAAGGCCCCTATGTAGGTGAAGTCTGGAGATGTGCTAAGCAGCCCATTATTTTCACAGTACAGTGATCTGCTTGTGGAATATTCAGAAAACATTTCCAAGGGACAAGACATCAGAGCCTCCACTCCTGTTTTATATTGACTTTTGACCTAACATTGGACCAGTAAATCCCACGTGTAAATATGAGGCTGGGTGGCAAGACTACTTTCCTAAATATTTACATTGGTAAATCCTGCAGGTTATAAATTACAACAGAAACAAGATGATCAGCTTTATCCACCATGAACTTGTCTTCAGCACTTACTTTTTTATATTATATTAAGCAGGTTGGCAAGAGTTTAACTAGCAGTTAAAGAAACTCAAAGAGGAAAAAAATTAAACAATTCATCACTGAAAATAACCATGGATAAGAAAAATGGCTGAGAATAAAACCACAATGGCCAATGTCAGCATAGGAAAGTGTTTCCTGAATTAAAAAAAAAAAGTCAAGATAAAACTTGAGTAACAAATCTTATTATTAAGCAAAAATTCTATATTCTCATTTGTAAACACAAAAGGGTATGAATTAACTTAGTGATAAAAACATATTATAGGATGCATGTGAAACATCCAATAATCATCGGAACATAAATAGGCTGAGATGCTCAGTCACCAACTGGTGAAGCAGGGATGCAAATCAGCCCGTCTTATTCAATCTATTGTGTGCAGTGATTCTCTGAGAGTAGAATAAAGGGCTCAAAAGCCTGTGTTAGACTGATTTTTTTCTTCTGGGAAACACCACTTAACAGCTCGGTATATCATTAAAAGCCCGTGAGATAGTTATTCAAGGGCTGCTGCTGTAGGCTGACATGGGAGCTTTCAAAATGCATACAGAGAAAGACAGCTCACAGTTATAGGTCTTTCTGCAGAATAAGTCCAGTGGCCAAAACACTGAAAAGCTTACTGAACTCCAATATCATTTCTTGTCTGTCCCTCCAAATCATGAGATGGACTTTTATCATCACACAAAAATAATGTAAGCTTCTTGAAGGTAGAAACTGTGCCTGTATTTCTTTCTATCCTGTGGCACCTTGTATGTTTCTAGGTGAATGGAAGATGTGCAATACATAGATGCTGAATTGAATTCCACCATAAGATCACGTACTTGTCCCCATCAGCAGAACCCCACATACCGCTCACTGCCAATATTGAGATTACAGGGGTCACCGGCAGCACTCTGCCTAATGGTGTGCTGACTGACAGAGTAGAAAATCAAATCAAGAAGGCCAGCATGACCTTTGTGTCAGGCAGACAGGGAGCGCACTCACTGTAGCAACAGGGTCAAGATCAAAGTGACGAATGTCCAACCTTCTAGTACGTGGCTAGAGACCTGAACTGACCACATCGGATTATCTGCGCAATTTCATCAGCATCACCTGTGAGTAATACTTAAGCTCCTAGTAAGCAATGAGAGAGAAGCACAAATATCACATTCCCAGACTGCAACAAATTTACCAGCTTGAAGAAGTGCACTTGACAACAGGCTTCTTGTGGATTATGCAAGCCTGCCGATTAGACATGAAAACAACTGCTTTATGGTGACCTGAAATGGGATTAACGTAAACTGGACGAGTGTTAGAAATTCTTTAAAGAACCCAGTGAAGTACCATTCAAAATGATACAGCCTCACTGTTAAAAAAAAAAAAATCCTGGGAAAACAGGGAAGATGAGATGATCTGGTTACCAGTAATCAAGAAATGGGACAGCTCACACTGAGAAAAACGGTGGGAAAACATGGTCCTAGCCATCAAAGTCACTAGTTTCTGTGAATCTAGGGTGACAAGGGTTATTAGTCACTTCTCTGTCTTTTAGCCACATCAATTGTCACGAATGGTAGTCAGAAGCAGTAGCATTATCTTTAAACACTAAGGATATAAATAAATACACTGTATGTAAACATACGTCCAAACGATTTCAGCTATTGAAAAGCTCCTTTAATTCTAAGAGAGATAGTCATGTCAGTAGGTAACTAAGGCACTGCAATTTACATCTGCTTAGTGGTGATATATTAGTCTAATTTCCAGAGGGCTTCCAACTTGATTTTCTCCATATGTTACCCATATGTTATATTACCATAAACATGTCTTCTGGAAAACAGCCATATGCTTCACTTTTATACCTGAATAATAGTGGCCCTTTTTTATCCTTTGGTTATCTCTTCTGTGGATTCTGAAATATTTACAGGAATTAAATTTGAAAAGAATTGTTTTAAAATCAGTTCAAAGTAATCCCTATTATTCACAATACTGCTTTTCTAGGACCTAGGAACTTCTTTCTATAATAATAAAATCCCCACGCTCGAGTATCAAGGTAGTATTATTGTTTAAATTTGGGTCAGAGAAACCTTAGCATGAATTTCAATATATCATCCCAACCAATATTCCTAAGTATACTCTAAAAGTAGAGGATTTTCTCCTCCTGACGAATGAGTCATGGATAATTATCATCAATCATCTGCATCAATCTCATGAGATTAACAACAGTTTATAGTTACTGAGTACAGATGACAGACCAAGTATTGTGCTATGGAACATAATACGTCATTTTTATTTTACCTACAAGTAAAATGTAGTAAAAAATGTAGTAATGATGTTTATAACTACATTATTTAAGGTTGAACTCACTGTAATTTTCAGTCATCACAATGGTGATTTTGCATATATATCAGACCCTGATAATCCTCATGCTTCTAGGGCATGCAACATGAGAAAGAGTAAATAAATGATCTGATTCTTTGTTTACTCTCTGTCTTTGTTCCCCATCCTCTTCTTCTTCTAACCTTCTAACTACTAGAATCTCCAGTCTCAGACCAGGGATCAGGAAGGGCTGTGATGATCTGATTTCAATAAATGCCTCTGGGCAGATGACTGTAGCCATAAAGTATCAGTGTGTATACAATTTTTTATTTCTGCCTTAGAGTCAGAAATTCGTAGTCAGTGTCTACCCTTGGTAGATTCTCATTATTTCATGTCAGTTTGGGGGAGAGGGGTTACCCTGTTTCCAGTATTTCCTATTTCTAATCATGTAAAATTGTATAGAATAATTCTGTTCATATGTAATCTCAGTTGTTTCACTCTCTTGCTATAGCATATCCTTTACAAATCCAGGATCCTCTGTTTGTCTTTCAAAGTATCCTATCAAGGGCCTGGCTCAGTTGGTAGAGCATGCGACTCTTGACCTCAGGGTCCTGAGTTCAAGCCCTAAAAACTCACAAAGTATTATAACAGTCGATTCCATGGAGCTCTGTCTACTCTTTTCTCCAAGCCAGCCAATAAGACCTTGAAAGAAAGGGCAAGAGGGTTCAACCAACCTACACCAGATGAATCCAAACTTCACAGACCACGTTTCACCTGTTTCCTGCTCTATCACTATCCCACATAGTACTTACAGTTACAGCCATATGGAAATCAATGAGGAGGCAGTAAGAATAATACCAGTGAATATTTAATGCTTACCATGCACTAGGTACTATACTAGCCACTTTATAAATAGTATCCCATTTAATTCTCACAATCTTAAGTAGCAAATAATATTATTCCCACTTAATTGATAATGAAATTGAGGCTCAGAAATATTAAATAACTTGCACAAGGTTACAAAGCTAGTATGTGGCAGGGTTATCACTTGAACCCAGGCTGTCTGACTCTGGAACCCATGCTATTGCTCCCCATGAGTTTTTAGAATAAATTTCATTTATTCATAGGTTGAGTACTCATTATGTTCTAGGCCCTGTATAATAGTACAAAGAATAGTAAAACATGGACCCAATCCTCAATAACCTCAGTGTTTTAGAGGAGGGGAGCATATAGATAAACAGTGATACATCAGACAACTGAGTGCCTGCAAGGTGATAAGGATACACAGTGCAGAGGGAAGAAAACCTCACCCAAGAGAACCAGAAAAGGCTTGCTAAGTAAGGGTGCTGATGCCTAAGAGGCATCTTAAGAAACGGGAAAACTTTTGTGGGCAATGATAGGGTCTCTTCTCCAAAATATTTTTAACACATGGAGATGGAGGTAGGACCGCCTATTTGAGAAAACGGAGTATAACTGTGGTAATCATTTCACAATATATGTAAGTTAAATCATTATGCTGTACACCATATACTTATATAGTGTTGTATGTCAATTACACCTAAATAGAACCGGAAAAAAGTGGTGTAGTTAGAGGGTGTATACAGCAGACTAGCATGAGTTTACTGGACAAGTAGCAAAGCCATCCTATGAAGGATCTTAAATACTAAGGAGTTAGGCTGTTTTCTGTTCACAAAAGTTATAAAGTATAGAGGCGCGCAGTAGGATTTCCATTTTAAAAGGCAGTGGTTCACAAACCTGGCTGCATATTAGAATCATCAGGGGATCTTTCAAAGAACTACTGGAGCCCGACTTCACTCCCAAAGAATCAAATTCTAAGGATATGGGGCAGGACCTGGGCATCAGTATTTTAAAAAGCTCCCTAGGTGATTCAAATATGCAGGCTAGGCTGAGAATCATGTTTCTTGGCTTCCAGTGTCTAATTTATAAAAAAATTGACTTTCATTAAATATTTGCCACACAAGCAGCAAAACATAACCACCAATCCAGAAGATTCCACCTAAGATACAAATCTAAACAATGTCTCACAAAATTGTTGCTAAATAAAGTGAAAATTAAAAACAAAACACTTCTGCTTGTGATTGCATGCTGAAGGTAAGGGTCTGCTGGCAAGATGAGGGCCAGAATGTGTTAAGTTATAGCACTAGATGAGGAAACGGTGTGGAAAAGCCATGACATTTAAGGGGTACAAAGAAAATCAAATGCTCATCTTAAAAACCTTTTCCTCAAATCTCCTACCAACGTATCTTGGGTAAAAATAGGTAAAAATCCTTTTTATCTTTACATTATTCTATGGAATCACGGCTAAGCTCTGCCATGGCAATTGCAGAACACTCTCAGCTGAGTTATGTAATGGAAGTACCTGCAGCAGTGAAAGTTATTCTAGTTCTTGGGTAGAATGATAGATGCTCCAGAGTTTCCTCCAATGTGAAGCCACCAGGGACCTAGTTGCAAGCATGCGTTTTTATAGATACCTCAGCTAATGTAAAAGTCCTAATGCAAACTTTAGTGCTTGGGAACATTAAGTAGGTTTGGGATGCTTCCCCAGAGAGTTTTAGTTCCATTAACACAAGACTTGGTGGCTGAGCATGGATGTAATCCTGATCCCATGTTAGAGATAGAGAAAGAGAAATTCTTCACTGTCTTCAACTTAGCACTCACATTTCAAAAGATAAGAAGAACCTTTCAGTGTCAACAGAACTAAAGATTCAAGTGGAACCTAATTTAGCATCTTGCACACACCCTTTCCCCCAAAAGAGCTCAAGTGGCAGAATATAGCTCAACTATTTCAACTGTAAGAAGAGAAGAGAGATTTTTTAGGCCTTATTCAGAGACTGTCATGACTGAAAGTTCTGTTGTTGAACTACTGTCCCTTAGTGGTTCTGACAGCTGGCTCTCAAGTGGCAAAAGGATGCATCTCCTTGTGAAAATGTCTGTTGCCAACTTAGAGATGCCATGATGGTCACTGCCCATAGAAGTCCACTGTACACAGATGTTCCCATGTGGAATTTTCTACCTCTTGGCATAAGGCTAAAGTAGCAATACCAGCAAATATGCTGAGCTTGCATAATTGTCCACAGGGTGTCTAACATTCCCTCACTAGGCCTTTCCCTACCACCATGGTCCGTCAAATCATATAAAGCAGGCTCTAAAAAACAAAAACAAAAGCCCAAACCACGACTGTTCTCCTGGAGAGTTCAAAAAAGAGGTGACGGGATCTCCACGGACATTTAAGGCTTCCCAGAGATAGATCCCACCATTATTTTCACCTCAATACCAGCCCCTCTCCATTCCAGAACACCCCAGTTCTGCCAAGTATTTCTGCAACATTTACTCAGTCATCCCTTTTTCTCCATCCAGTCTTTTTTTTCCGTTTCCTTTCTTCCCCCTCCTCCCCCCCCCCCCCCCAGTCCAGCCCAATCATTCTAGGTGAACTTCCCATCTCTGCTACATCCTCTCTTCAATCTGTCTCCTATTCAGTGGTCAGGAAACTATGACAAAGGGCTGGCTCCTGCCTTCTGCCTGTTTCTGTATATGAAGTTTAATCAGAACACAGCCACACTCATTCATTTATGTATTCTCTATGGCTGCTTTCATGCTACAGTGGAGAGAGAGACCACGTGGCTCACAAAACCTAAATTATTTACAATCTGGCCCTTTATAGAAAAAGTTCACTATTGCCAGGATGAGTTTGATTAAAAGTATAAATCTGATCACACTGCTTCCATGCTTAAAAGATTTTTGTGGCTACATTTGGTAGTGAGGGACCAAACTGTAGTTGCCAAATACAGTATTTCTGGCCCACTAAATAAACTCCTGATCTTGAAGGTGACTTGCACATACGCATCTTCTTTATTTCCTAACACTTAACATATTGTTCTATTCGCATTCATCTCTTGGTATTTCATTCATGCATCTATCTACAGATACGGTTGCCTAGCTAAGTTATAAGAAATTGGCTTAAACTTAACAGGATTAAACTTTCAAATGAACATAATGAAGATTTTACGCTGCTATTTATATTGAGGCTACTGTTATTTCAAAATAGTTTGAGAATTTCTCCTAGATGCCTGCCTTCAGAATCCCTTTATATTCATACAAGGAAAAGAATTTTAGGAGTTTGCAGTCATATCTCATTTTAAGTTAAATAAAAAGTCACTATCCAGCTTCATCACCAAGTTTATTCTAAATGAAATCTGACCTTAAAGGGAAAAATGTCTGCCAATGATGGTAGGTAATAAATAGTTTACAGCAGGCTTTGAATGCAATTTTAAAAAGGGACACTCTCAGGGCACCTGGGGGGCTCAATAGGCTAAGCATCTGACTTCAGCTCAGGTCATGATCTCATCGTTCGTGAGTTCAAGCCCCACATCAGGCTCTGTGTGATCACATGGAGCCTGCCTGGGATTCTCTCTCTCCCTCTCTCTTTCTGTCTCTCTGTCTCTGTCTCTGTCTCTCTCCCTGTCCCTCCCCTGCTTGTGTTTCTGACTCTCTCAAAATAAATAAATAAACTTAAAAAAGTTATTTAAAAAAATGGGGCACTCTCACAGTTTGTGAGTTTGAGCCCTGCATCGGGCTCACTGCTGTCAGCGCAGAGCCTGCTTCAGATCTTCTGTCCACTCCCCAACTTGTGTCCTCTCTCTCTCTCTTTCTCTTTCTCTCTCTCTCTCTCTCTCTCTCTCTCTCTCTCTCTCCCTTCCCCCCTCCCTCCCTCTCAAAAATAAATAAACATTTAAAAAAGAATGTAATTAAAAAAAGAGAAATTTCAAAAATATTTTCAGTGAAGGCAGCCATCTTGAAAGAAATACTTCTGTTAGGCTGTTAACTTTGATGGGAACACTCTGTGGTCCAGAACATATTTTTTGTTTAATGAAATGACACTGTGTAAAGGATGGAATACCCAATAAGTGGTTAGCTACATTTAAAAAAAAATTGGATTCATGTAGATAACAAACCTAGGTATAAAAACAAATTACAACTTTTAGGAGAAAATGATCTTCCTAAATTTTGGATGGGGAAGGGCTCTAAAAGACAAAATAGAAGAAACAAAGCAAAAGATGATAAATTCAACTCCATTAAAATGAAAAACTTGTTCATGAAGATACCATACATAAACTCAAGTCAGATTGTAGATTTAAAGAAGGTATTTGCAAAGCATACAACTGACAAAAGATGAACATCTCGATGGCCTAAGAATGACTGTAAACCAGTAAGATCAAAGCAATCTCCTAAAACAGGGGGAAAAAAGATATCAACAGGCAATCCAAAATAAGATTGGACTTGAAGTTCCAATAAACATTCCTAAAGATTCTCTACCTCATCATAAATCAAGTAAATACAAACTAAAGTCATAATGAGGTATCATCTCACACCAATCACATTGGCAAACGTTAAAAAAATCTGCAACACCAAGTGTTGGCAGGGATACTGAGCAATGAGAAATCTTATACCTGATGGTAGGAGTGTAAATTAGCACAACTTTGAGAGCAAATTGGCAGTATCTGATAAAGCTAAAGATGCACTCCTACATTTATTCTTAGACACAAAGATACACACACCCACAGAAGGATATTCATTGCAGCACTGTTTGTAACAGAAAAGAGAAAAATCACCTAAATGTCCTTCAACGGAAGAGTGGAAAATTAAGTTGGGGTTGTTTACAGAATGGAAAAATTAATGAATTAAGACACATATACCAACGTGGATAAATCTTGGCGGTATAATGCTGAATAATAACCAAAAAATAAGTGAGAAGCAGAATATGTATGTATTAAAAAAACACACATATAAAAATTTAAAACCTGCAAAGGAACAATCAATTATATTGTTCAGGGATACATACAAATGAAGCAAAAGTACATAGATGTGTGTGAGAATGATAAATACTAAAATCAGGAGAGTGGTTACTTTTGGAGGAGGAAGGAAGGCATGTAATTAGGAACTTTAATTGCATCTGTAATCATTTGTTTTTTTAAGCTAAGGTGTATTGATGTTTCTATACTATTCTCTATGCTTTTCTGAATACCTGGAATTTTCACAATTTAAAAAGTCAATCACTTTGAAGACCATTATTGTTGAAGGAAGTTGCCATAACATCTACCTCCAGAATATAAATCTAACAGCCAGACATATTCCAGTCCCTGAACATGGGAATATCTCATAAAATAGTGAGATTTTAAACTACTCAAACAGGGTTTTCAGTCCTAGAATTAGAATTTAAAGGTTGGCCAGTCTAACCCTCTCCCATTTACAAGTAGGAAATGGCAGGAATAACTCAGTCAGTATTGTCTATTGGCCAGTGACAGGGTTAGAGCAGTTGGGTCCGTACCCTAGCGGCTACAACCACAGACACAGAGTGTAATTAAACAGAGGGATTCTCAAGCACAATATCCAACATTCCAGTATTATTACTTTTGTCAATCTTACTTAAGCTTGAATCACAACTATGTATCTTGAAACCTTCATTAAGGACAGGAGACCCTGGATACATTCTGGACTTGAGATGGCTCTGTATTATGACAGTTCTTATTTATCAAATGAAAATAGTGAGGTACAAAACAGAATGTATAATACAGAGCCACTTTATAAAAAAAGAAGGGAAACAAGAATATTGTATTTGTTTGGCTCACATATGCAGAAAAATACCCACAGAGGATAAACCCAAACAGCAGTTAGCTGTTAGCAGGAATGGGTACTGGGCAGAGCAGGTGACATGATTTGGAAGGTGACTTTTCACTATATACATTTTTATACCTCCTCTATTATGAAAGATACATCGCTTTTCTCACTCTCTTCTCTCAATGAACTCCAGTTCCAGCTTCTTTTCATGCCTGCACGACTTTTTCATAGACTTATCAGAAAAGGATGGTGATGGTCAGGGCCTGACAGGTGGAATACAATAGCTATTACCTTGGCAATGCTATAGACCCAAATTTCAAGAGCTCAGCCTCTCATGTACTAAGACTTTCGTTTTCACTCCAGAGTTCAGGTGCTTAATGCCTACTGCTTTTTGCAATTAAGTAAAGCTCTCTAAGCTCTGGCAGGTAACATGGTGCAGGCTTTGCCTGGGCTGTGAGGTGCTCAGGTTCCTTTTGGTGTCTGGAATATGCCTGCCAGCCCTCTTGGCAAGCATGTCATACCTTGAGCCCTAGCTCCTGATGCTTACTGGCTCTCATTATCCTGACTTGTTTGGCTGACCTTGACCCTGTGCTGCTGATTCTCACTAGGGTATCTATGCTAAGCTTCTTTCTCCTCTCTTCTCACCCATCTCACCCACTGATCCCCAAAATGTGAAGTTCTTGCTGATGTATTTTTCTGTTAAGATCACTGTCGCCACTCAGATGGAAGCTATTTCTTCCTTAACTTTAAATTTGTTTTCTTCCTCTACAGCTCCTTTCTGAAGCGCAGGGTTCTAGATGATGGCTTTAAGAAAATTCATGACCATTGAGAGATCTCTAGACTGAGGATCTAAGACTCCCAGGCTGGATAGGAAGAATACCTTCTCTGGTCCTTACTTCCTCAACTCAAAAATGAGCAATTTAGTAGACATTATCTATAAGGCTTATCACAGAGCTAAAATTCTATGACTTTCCTTTTTTTAAAAAAAAATGTATTCTACCTCCTTCTAGCTCTGTTCCTCCTCCTACCTAAATGTTTCAAACATGCTCTGAACAGAACAGATGTGTTTGGACACACGTACCCATGATTTAATCTCATAGAAATATATCAGAGACGACTAAAAAGATCGGAAACATAAAGGAACAAATGGGAATTGTTGCCTGCCAACTTTCCTCATGGGAAAAAGGCATTCTCTCCCAGAGAGAGAGGTATTATGGCTATAAAACAGTCTTCATTTTCTCATAAGGGCATTGTCTTATATAAATTTTTTAAGGATATGATGTAATAGAGAAGTAAACCTTTTGAAAGTAGTATCTTATTTTTAACTTTAACATATAGCATCCATTCGTTTAGCACACACGAAGATATTTTCTGAGCACATAATCATCTAAGTAACTAGTTCTCCTTAACTAATTTCTATTTTTAATCACCACTGTCATCTTGTGGGAGTCACCTCAGAGTTCTTCTTTCCCTTGGCAACAAGTCCAACCAACCACTAAATCTTGACTCAACCTCCATAAGAGACCTTCAACTATCCACTTCTCCACAGCTCCCTTGCCCACCCACCCATCTCTTGTCTAACCTTTAAAAGTCTTGAGGTGACCTCTCTGCCCTCAGGCCATCTTCATCTCCCTCCGCAGAGTAGCCAAAGCAACTTTTTAAAGCCCATACCTGGCTGCACCACTCCCCAGGAAACACTCTTCAGTGTCATATCGATGGTTTGCAAATCAAATATACACTCCTTCCCTAGCTTTCAAGCATGTAGGATTTGGTTCCTGTCCACCTTTCCATCATTATCAATCTATATGAGCTTGATCAAGTTATGGAATCTCTCTTTACATTCTAATTTTTATGCTATCAAATGCAGCTAAAGAGCAGAACCTTCCTGTAAAGTGCTTATGACACTTCTTGATACACAGCAAGCGCTCAGTGAGTGTTAACTATCTGAATATTTTACAGTCAGCAGACTCAGAGAACGTCCACTGTGTGTATGATACTAGGCTAGGCACCTCAAAAAAACTAGTAAACTCTTTCTAGGACTTCTCCCACTATACACCCTTTTCTCATTGCTATGCCAACAAGGAGATTACTACATTTAACTAAACTATATAAAGTCTTACACTTGGGTTAAAATATCAATAGCACTAAAAAAGGCTTAGGGCATTTCACAATTCATGGAAAAAGACCTTATGAATTTTAGGTGACTGCAAGCATGTAAGAGAAAAGACCCTGGTGGTTTCCAGGCTGCTTCCCTATCCCAATGCACACACAGAAAACAATCTAAAGAAATATTAGACCATGATACTATTTAGAACTAAAGCAAGAGAAGCCACATGTTGCACTGGTCAGGTAACACTTGGTTTTATTCTAGGCACTATATTATAATAGCAGGATTCACATGTGACTTAAGGATGAATTTAGGACAAGTAGGAAGGTAAAGGGCCTGCAAACAATGTATGAGATAGTTAAGAGAACCGAGGTAGTTAGCCTGGGGAAGGAAAGACCTGACAGAGAGGATGGATGAGATATTTCAAATATTTGAAAAGTCTTTTTATAGAAAACACATTACATAGGTCTTAATGAGCAGAGTTAGACCCAAAGTATAGAAGTCACAAGGAAGAAAACCTGAATTTTCCTTATTAGGATTACTCAAAAAATAGGAGGAAAATACTTAGAGGAGTAACAAATGGCCCTTCACAGGAAAAGTTTTAAGCACAGGCTGAATGATCATCTTCTAAGGACCATGAGGAAAGAATTTCCTTTTTGGACAAGAGAGGGTAATAGATAATATTTACTAAGCACTTAATGATGTGTTAAGAGCTTTACAAAATTACTCACTTAATCCTCACAATAACTCTGTGAGATAGATACCATCATTTTGCCGATGAGAAAGTTGATACAGGTTAAGTGACTTGCCTATAGTCCAACAGAAAACAGTTGAAACAGGAGTCAAGTACAGGCTGCATAAGTCCAGAATTTGGACTCAGCCTCCATGCTACACAACTTCTAAACCAGCTGATTTCTGAATGTTTCCACCTGTAATTCCCGTGTTTCCATCTCTCACCCCTTTTTGCAGTCACTTGTTAACTGGCATCCCATGTGCCTATAATTTCCCATTACTAAGATCTGTCAGAAAAGGAAATTTTACTGGAATAGATGAATGTGTACCATTTCCTGGAGATATACAGGAATTCATAGGTAGGAGACATAGCTGCAGCAGAAGGGAAATGTTAATCTATACAAACTCTGCAAGAAAAAGTCTCTGTAATCAAAAAGGACCCTATTAGATATCCCTGTGCTTATTCATAAGGAGAATTATTGGGACGGTTTTAGATATGCAATCATTTAAAATATACAATACTTAAGAAAGAGATCCAAGAGAAAAAACCAAAAGGTATAGCAACCTTTACAAATATCTTCTTCTTGCCATTAGATAAAAAAATGGTAATTGTAGGTAATTATTAAGACTGGTAACATTCTGAAAATAGAATTACTACACAATATTCCCCATAAGGAGAGAGCTGATAAAGTAAAATTTTTTGGAGTATTTTGAGATCCAGATAAAAATGGGGTAGATAAATGAGATAATGACAAAGAGCAAAACACCCCACAGAATGCACAGATATCTGTTCTGATAAAAACTTCTGGGTGTATTACTATGCTCAAATGTCTCAGATGGCCTCATCTGGCACAATTTGCAGTGACAGTAAAAAATACAATTTGCTCATTTAGAACATGTTTTAGAGCTGGGTGAGAAATAATTTCCCTAAATTGAATATTTGGGAACCAATTACAACCCCAAATCTGCTATTAACCTCAAAATAGGTAATTGCAAGTTTGTGTCTAAATCCATTTGTCATAATGGAGCAAATTAAGAATCACGTGATGGACGTGATTAATGTGTGACAGTTATCATGAACACCATGAGCCAAACTAATAACAACATCAAAGAGAGATTCCAAATGTGATGCAGCCATGAAGGCAAAACTAATTTTCAAATTATAATAGCAACATCCAAGAAAACTAATGTTTTCTTTGTGTGACAGTCACGGCTGGGCATCTGGAGGATGGCCGTCCACTAATGTCCCAATAAATGGCAGGCACACACTGGAAAGGTTGTCCTCATGTGGTGAGCTGAGCACAGTGGTTGCTGCTGCTCTCATAATGGACCAGTCATGCAGTGGGTCACAGGGTGCTGGAAAAAAGGAAGTCTCATTACAGGCTCGGGCTCAGGGCTCTATGTGCCTGTCAGTTCTGACTTACACTGCAGAAACACATTTTCAATTCCTATAAGTAATATTCCTGCTTTATTCTTGTGCAACATTTCTTCCCGATTTTTCTGTTGAGAGAATACCAGAAGACTTGGAAAATACTTGGGAGTGTTACAGCAAGAACGTGCATTAGGCAATAGCCACCTTGGAGTTAAGATAGAAAACTGCCTGTGGCTTCTGTGAGAACAGGGGCTCTAGCTGATGTCACTTGATACCTGGAGGGAGCACTCAGCCTGGCAGCCGCTGGCAGGCCTGGTGCTGCCAGGTGAACCACACAGGAAAGGGCAATGACCTTACTCTACCAGCCTGAGTGCCATGAGATCAGAAAGAAAGTCTTTCTCATCTTCACATCCCTGGCACCAAACATGGTGTCTGGAGTAGACGGCCAAGAAAAAAGGACGCATTACATATGAGAGTTAAGCAAATAGGCTTGGAATCCTGGCTCTGCCATTGACGAACCTCTGACACTGGGCAACTTATTTCAGTTAAGTCTCCATTTTTCCTTTGCAAAAATGAAAAACAATTGTGAGGATTAAATGAAATAATGAATAAAGCAGTTAGTACATAGTGGTGCTAAAAACTGCATCAAGTACATTTTAATGATGAAAGCTGCCTAGAAGTATGAGGTAAGGGAAGCCAGAGAAAAAGCCCAGCGTAGTCACTTTTCATAGATCAAAGATAGCAAAAAAAGTTTCCCACATAGTGCTCTATGGGGTGAATACAAATAACCTGTGCTTGTCTAAAGTACTTAGAGAAAAATCTAATTGGCTTTTTGGCATTTTTCTTGTAATGGCTAAAACTTTTTCCCCCAAAACAGTAAATTCTCATGAGAATAAACATTGATTAGAATTAATATTTCTTGCCTGGTTTTAGCCCAACACGTTTCTTAAAATCTTGACTACTTTAACACTTGTAAAAACTCAAGGACAGGAATACACATACGTTTAAAAAAAAAAGCAAACTCCTTTTTACTTTTAGTCAGTTGGTATATGTAAGAATATATCTGCCAATTTAAGTGTCAAAACATAAAATCATTGATGGCTCCTCTTTTTCAAACATTTTTACATTTACTCCTTGCATTCTTCTGTAATGACCTTTATATGATTTTATCTCTTCGGATAAGATAAAAATTGGATTTTTTTACATTGCTAATAGTCTTTTTTTTTAGTGTTATTTATTTTTGAGAGAGAAACAGAGTGCGAACAGGAGAGGGGCAGAGAGTGAGAGAGAGAGACAAAATTGAATTCCAGGCTCTGAGCTGTCACAGCACACAGCCCAACAGGGTCTTGAACCCATGAGCCATGAGATCATGACCTGAGCTGAAGCTGGACGCTTAACCAACTGAGCCACTCATGTGCCCCTGCATTGCTCACAGTCTTAAAACTCAGGATATTTTAGGTGTTGGCAGTTTTCCACATCTGCCCCCAACATTACTGCAACTATCTTAGTAACATGTCGGAGGATAAACAGCATTATTAGTTATTTGGAGACTCCAGTCACAGAGTTGGTTAGAAATGATGAGTATTTTAATACAATTGTTTTTTACTGAAAGATTGTGCAAAAAGGACTATTAGGTCTTTGAGGAGCTCTACGAATTACAGTTTTCTGATGTATGTCAAATTTTGGGTTCTAGAATGTGTCTTTTACTATATCATCAAATAGCATAGACAATCAAATGATGTGTTCAGTAGTTTTGTTTAAAATATTGGCCTGTTTCCAAAACTTGGACCTGGAATAAGTAATAAGAGATGAAACTGAGGTTGTTCAAACTATTTAAATGGCATAAATGGGCTATTAAAACATATTTAGACTTTACTGGGTGTGTGAATCTGATTTAGCCTAAAGAGGTCCAGCTTTTCTTAGAACAGGCAATAAGTTAATTTGACTTTCCTGATGCATAATATATAAATATTCAATTGATATAACAAGGTGAAATCCATATGTATGTCTTATGATTTGTGATTATAACCTTCTAAGAAACACTACTCTGGTGCCACAGCACAATGTCTGTCTCATCAGACACAAAGACTGGACAGATAGGAGACATGAACTGTCACTCCTTCCGTAATTCTCCTTACTTACTCTGCCTAAGCTCTCTGTCATCTCACATGCTGGTCATCTCTTCTCCTTAACCCTATCATCTGCCCCCTGACAACACATTTCTTTCTACTTCGTTTTCCAATTTGAAACTGCTGTGTTCCTCCAGACTCAGCCCTCCTCCTTCACTCTCGGTACGTATCCTCTTTTCTCAAAGGCCAATGTCCTTGATGCATTCAACTATGGCTTCTATGTGGGCAAGTTGGAATGTTTCTTTATGAAATGTTAAAATGCAAGGAATCTCAGGACTCTCTTATTTTATACATAAGAAATGGAATTTGGAAGCCATGAAGTCACTGACTAAACCGACCCACCTAGTTGGCATCAGGGAGGGCAGCAGAACATAGGTCTCTGCCAACTCCAGTTGTCTGCTCTCTAACTATACAATACTGCATCCATTTTTAGCCTTGGTGTCTCATTTGATCTAATGTATTTCTACCTTCTTACTGGATATCACATTTAAAATGTCCAAAACCAGATTGTTGACCTTCTGTCCCAAGCCAGATCCCATGACATCTTTTTTACTAATCATATTTCACTCTCCAGGGTATCCTAGCAGGAATCTTTAGATCACTATTGACTCCTTCCTTTAATCTGCTAAATATAATTAATAACAGATCTTTGGTACAGAGATTATATAGAAATATACCCATCTTTCAAGGACAAGTGTGAATACTAGCTCTTCAACCAAGCTTTCCAAGGTCATCAACTTACACTGATTTCTCTTTCCTCTGAAATCGTAGAGCATTGCCTGAGTTTACCAATTATTTTGAAACTTAGTCATATATCTTACTGTGTCACGAATTACCAAACTTTAATGAACTTTTTTGCATTTCTCATAAGACCTAGAAAAGTTCATGCATATAGTAGGTACTTAATAAATCCTCATTCTTGAATCATATTTCTTTGTAACTTGTTATTGGCTGACATATCTCTAAAATATGAATAAGATGCTTAAAAGTATTATCTGATAGTTTTGAATATTAAAACAAAGAAACTGAGTTCTGAATAAATATTTCTCTTAGAAGAGCATCTTATTTAATATAGGATTTCCAAGGGAGCAGAAGGTAAATAACAGGCACAAAATAAAATGGATACAAAATAACTCTATCAAGTATTATGGATATTACCAAAATGGGGGCATTTAAATAAATATTTTTCCTGACACATATTTGAAACACACAAAAATAATTTAAATAGCAACAGCTTTAAGAGGTCAGTGCTGTCTCATTAGGAAAGATCAGTTCAGAAAATAGGCTGACTTGTGCACTGAATAGCAGTCACTCAGGCTGCAGGGCGATGGAAGGTGCACTGTTACAGAGTGCAGGGGTGCTCAGAAGGAAAACATCCCATTCCAATTTCCCACATCTAACTTGGGGAATCACTAGCAGGCAAAGACAGATGATTTAATTGTTCAGACTGGTACACAGGAGAATGACAACCTCAAAAGTAAAGAATTGTTTTCCCCCTCCTAATTAGTCAAAGAAAGTTGACATACCATGGCATATTCATGAGTCTACAGGAGACGAAACAGATTTTAAAAGGAGAGATGAATGAAAAGATAGCAGATGGAGAGAAAATGGTTTTGATCACAGGAATGAAGGGAAATTGAGATAAACTAGAATCAGAAAGCTGAAATGGTTAGCACAAAATTAATAAATGTGGAAAACAGAAAAGAAGTGGAAGAAGGGTAATTATGGAAAACTTTCTCATTTTTATTATTATCTATAAAATTAGGCTCAAGGAACTGACTATACATTGTGCAATGACTTCTCTGATACAAAATAGACTTTAAAGCCAGAGATTTACTCCAGAAGCCACATGGGAAATTTAATCTCATTAATTTACTGATAGACTTTAGATATGTTAAGTATGGAACACATAATGCATTTTGAAAACTGACTCTCTAAATTTTATGCAACTTCAAGGAAATATATATTTTTTTAATTACAAGCCATTTCTCACAAGTAAATCTTGACAACTAGTAAACTATAAGGAATTTCATTTTTTATTATATTTGTTGATATTTGTTAATTTGAAAATAAAATTTGTTATATTTGTTGATATATATTTGTTTGATATTTTATTTCCAATAAATAATAGCCGTTTATATCAACAAAATTAATGCATTAAGTAGGAGGAAATACTTGTCAAAAAGAGCCACAAATTCAATACATTTCACGAAATCATTCTCTCTTGCACCTGACTAACCTAGTCTGTAGAGGAAAAAAAAATTAGAATGGATAATACCAGCAGCACGAGTATGTGATTTTTTAAAAACAAATAACTAAGAAAGATTACAAAGACGTTCCACTTTTAAAAACTAATAAGAAAGATCACAAAAATGCTTCAGTTTGTCACAAACTGATTCTGAAACCCTCTTTAATGTTGATTTTGCAATCAGAGTAGAGGCAGCTCAGAGCCAGCGCAGCTCCCAGTGACAGGAGTCTCCGAAGGAGATGAATGAGATCATCCTATTGATAAGGTCACAATCGATCTGAAGCAGACCTTTTTTAAATTAGCAAAATGTTGCAGCACTTTAGGGAGTGTCAGCAACCGCCTTTCTCCATGAAAAATGTACTGGCTTATGGAAAACTAATTTTTTAAATTAAAAATTTGTCTTATAACAAAAAAAGTGTTGCTGCACCTATTTCCCCCCAATTCTTTAGTAGCTCAGAGACACGCGTTCTCAAGGCAGCCTACTCTTACATCTGGTTTCAGAACAGCCCACCTCCCAAAGATCTTGTAGAATTAAGTTGTGCTCACTAATTAAAATCAATGTCTGTGGCTAAGTGTGTCAAAAGAAAGATTCCTCAAAATACTAATAGATATCAATCTTAAATACAATTGTGATCCCATCAAAATGAAAACATCTTTAGCATTACTTGGAATGACTAACTCAAAACCAATGACCTCTTGAATTAATCTGAAGAAAGCAAACCAGTGGCTTCAGTTTTCTTGGGAAGAAGAAAGTGGGCAGAGAAGGAATGCTTAGATTGTGAAGGGGTTGACATTAAAGCCATCAACAACTTAACCATCCTGTGGCAAGAGAAGTTGATTTCTTTTTCCTTCAAGTAAAGATTATTATAGAAACTCTTCCAGATGTCTACACACATGATGAATGGATGAATAGATACATACAGTTAATTTTGGTAATGCCTTTAGAAAAGCGATTCACAATGTGAAAAACTGTATCAGAATTGTCCAGGGTACTTGTTAAAAATCCAGATTCCTAGGAGCACCTGGGTGGCTCCACTGGTTAAGCATACGACTTTGGCTCATGTCATGATCTTGCAGTTTATGGGTTCAAGCCTCGTGTTGGGCTCTGTGCTGACAGCTCAGAGCCTGGAGCCTGCAGCCTGCAGCCTGCTTCGGATTCTGTGTCTCCCTCTCTCTCTGCCCCTCCCCCGCTCTCTCTCTCTCTCAAAAATAAATAAACACTAAAAAAAAAATCAGATTCCTAGAATCTGCAAGTATGGCAAAAAGCTTGCAGTATTACAATGCTCCCTGTGTGATTATTTTGCACCGTAAGGTTTCAGAACTACTGCTGTAGTAGCCACTTCACTTGTGTACAGCGTGTTACAGGTGATCTCTAGCTTAATTTCCAAAGGCATAAGGTGCAGTGATCAGAGATGTCAGGTAGACTGAAGGCTCCAACTCTTGTTCTCCCCTTTATAATATAACATTCTGCAAATTATTGAACTCTCAAAATCTTGAAAATAAAGCTTTTAGTACATCATAGAGATGCTCTGGGGATTCAAGAAAATTTGTGTTAAGAGTCTGGCATACGGGAGGCTCTCAAAGATAGCATTATTAGTTCAATCCCCACAGTGACAATTAACTTGTTGTGCAGCTGGTCCACAGAATGTACCTCAAAACAGCAGCCAATAAAGAAATGGACTATTTTGGGGTTGTGTGCTCCTAACTATCCAAGCCATGGTGATTTGATGAAACCCTAAGAAGTTTTACAAATACTTCCCAAGGTTAATTTTGTGGGAATGGGTAGAAAAGAGACTGTTTATTGGATAATTAAGGGCAAAGTCAAGAAAAGCACTGAAAAGAAATGGTTCCAAAACCAAAGTAAATTTTTGCATTTTCTCTGTGCCCAAATCTAAGAACCTACAGTGTTGAGAAGGTAGCAAGTGAATTTGCATAGATTTCACATTTAAAATTACGACATAATTTGTCACCTTCAGGACCGTGAGATTGATTTCTTTAATTTTAAATTTACATGGTTTCACTGCTTTGCTTAATATAGTCACTTCTTGATTATTCCTTTCTTTCCTTTGTGCTTTCTCAACCTTTTAGTGTCACTGATTAAGAATCCTTATACCAGAAGTATACATCCAAAACGACAAAGGGCACTGGCTTTATAAGTAATCCAGGTGAGGATAATGGAGATAGAGACCCAGGAAGAGTGGTTGTAAACAGCATCTGGTTCCACCAACTGTTCCACCACACTCAGCCAATTAGTGTGATCAGGAAGTAACATGCTAATAAACAGTTCTAACACTGGAAAGGAGAGAAAGGAAACAAGATTTTTTCATTGGTTAGAAAAAATGGCTTCAGGCCAAATTACCAAAAAAAAAAAAAAAAAAAAAAAAAAAAGAAAAATCACCCAGGAAGAAGAGAATCTTTAATTCCTGTTTAGAATATACATTTAGAAATACATTACTTAAAAAGGACTATCCTTAAAACTGATATTTTAGTGAAGAAAACATTACACGTCATTTGTTGGAGGTTCACAAAGACTTTAATGCATTGGAGATATTAGATTCCTCAAACTGGGGTATATTCCATGTCTCCATCTAACAAGCTGTGTACCTCTCTGTCCATATTATCTCAAGTACAACCTAAGCTGCTTTGTATGTCCAAACACAGCATAAGCACACACTTATGTACATGTATAACAAAAGTAAGTAAGCACTTTTAATTGTACTTTGACGACAGAGCATATAGCTGGTGATTATTTAAAACATAATTGTGGTAGAAACTTCCTAGTGATTCAGTTGGATTGAGAAAAAACCAGAAATGTTTAAAAATGAACCCCCATTTCCCATTTTCACTTAACAGTTTTAAGATGACCTAGTTAGGGCACCTGGGTGGCTCAGTCAGTTGAGCGTCCGATTTCGGCTCAGGTCATGATCTCACGGTCTGTGAGTTCAAGCCCCGCGTTGGGCTCTGTGCTGACAGCTCAGATCCTGGAGCCTGCTTCAGATTCTGTGTCTCCCGCTCTCTCTGACCCTCCCCCATGCTCTGTCTCTCTCTGACTCAAAAATCAATAAACATTTTTAAAAAATTAAAAAAAAAAGATGACCTAGTTGATTCTATGGGGCGATGTACATCAACATGTAGAATGCATCCTTAAACAGCAGTTTCTGAACCAGGCATCCTGTGCAAGCCTCGAGGCCCTGTGTCCCTGTGAATTTGTAACTGTCGATGTGGTAGAGAAAAGATCTAAGTGGAAATAGTACAATGGCCATGTAATACAGGTAGAAAGCATAATTACCTCCCGTATGACTCAGTCAACTATGGTGCATAGAAATGGAGTGGCTTGGGGAAAAAAAAGTGAATCATGAGTAAAAATAGGAGAAAAGATAGCCCAGATTCTTTGTCAGTTGTTCAAAGCACAGAGAGATATAGAACTGTTCCTGTAGCTGTCTGTAAGTTTAAATATCTCCTCTCTTCTCATTGACCATCAATATTTCCCCGTATTTGGCTTTAAGACTCCTACTGACTAACATAAAATCTTTACTCTGAGAACTAAAGGTACACCGTACTGATCTCACAATCATCTACACTAGCGCCAGCCAGCTCAAAATTTGAGAATTGACATCTCACATACTTTTCCTACATCCTCTCGTGAAGAAAGAAAAGCCTAAATTATTTATTCCTCTGCAGTAATTCCAGTCAAAATTAACTTGTCCTTAAAAAGCAGGAAAACACAAATGACTTAGCCGTTTGATGTAGAGATACTTGTTATGTGCTCCTCTGTCTTATAGCCTCCTTTTTTTTAAATCATCCATTTCCTCTTTAATTATATTTCAAATTGATCTTACTTAACTACTGAGTTCAGTAAAAACAACATGACACATTAGAACTTATGATGTTCTTCATTTTATCTAAAGATGTGAACTATAGCATGTTGCATTTTGTACACCTCAAAAAATACTTTATTAAGAGCTCCTTCCTCATGCCCACATGAAAAGTTATCAGTGTCCTTCCATCCCTCAATAGCTGCTCCTTCAGTGACCACTGCTCATGCCCAAGCTGTGACCTGTTCATCGGCAGCCTATGTTTAATGCAAATGTAATAGAGGTTTGGAGATCATTCAAGCTCTGAGGAACAGCGCAAGGGCTCTAAAATGAACACTCCTGTGCGTGCTCCTGGCATACCCCTGAACAATAGGCTCTTCCTCTAGTCCTGGTCTCTTCCCACTTAATGTGGCTGCCAGCTAACACCCATGAACCACTCTCCTTACATTGGACAGACCTCTGCTTTCTCAGAGGTATCTAAATTAAATGGATAACTTTCAAAATTACATGTAAAATAATCTTGTCCTAAAGCTAAGACATAGAAAGTGAAGGAAAAATTGTATCAAGTTCTAAATTTTATAGGGGTTATTGTACATCTTTCAAAATTTTGCATCTTCAGTTTTATGAATGATGGGTAATCACACATTTTCTTAAAATAAATTCTGTCATATTATAGTTTAAAATGTCAGGTATGGTCAAGGTTCTGTGGAAATTAGTGGAGACACGAAGATCAGGTGCTTTAGCATCAGGAAGTGACTTGAATCATGTGGTCTCCATGGTAACAGCCTTGGTGCTTACATCAAAGGGCCTTCTCTTACATGCACAAGACCCCATGATGTTTCTGATGAGTGCTTGGGCCATAGGATTGTTCTCCTCATAGGTGGGGGCTCTCTGCATTCAGGGCCGGTTATTAACCTAAGTTTGGGACGCTGATGGTTGAAATTATCTATCACAGAACCCTGGGTTTAGCAGAGTACAAAAACCACTTCATATAAAGAAGAATGTTCAGGAATCATTTAGAAGAACCTCATGTATTTTCAACTTACTTTTATTCAGTTACACAAGAAATTAAAGCGTTTTGAGCCGTGATCATTATTTAATATACGGGGCCGCTATATAATCACACATACAAGCACTTATATGCACACAGGCACATCTTTAGTATCAAGATAAATTTTATTTCTGTGTACATTTTGTGATGTGTCTCACCTGCCTTTCACATGGGTCTAATCAATACCCTTATATCTCCTTTCATTCACTCATCAAATTCACTAGCTTATTTGCTTGGTACATTTCAATACTCACACTGTAAAAAGCATGTTAATCACTCCATCTTATGGTATATTTTAATAGCAGTAGCTTTTATTATGCAAAAATGTTTATATCCCCAACGTACAAAGTTATGTGAACTTATAACATGGGAACTATGTCTGCTGTTTATTACTAAAAACAGTTTCAGGTCCCTTCCAATGTGGTCTTGATTGAAGCAGAATAGAGCTTAAAGTGAGCTAAGGTTGCGGCTAGAAATGGCCTCTTAGTTCCCTGTTTCTTTTATACTGTGGGTTTTTCTTTTCTTTCTTTTTTTTTTTTTTTTTGTCTCTGGAACTAACATGGTCTCACAAAAGCAAGAAAAGCTCTGGGAGGTTTATTCAGCACTTTGTAATAAAATCCATACTTACTGCAGGGAATGTTTCAGTAGATCTGTTCTCAATGACTAAAATTAATCTGTGTACCTTCCTTTTCACGTGACACACAAGTCCCAGGGCCTTATTCTGTTGTGGAAACTGATATTCAGATTAATCAAGAACAGGAATGATATGAGTAGAAGGCAAATTTGGAGAATTTTGTGGTTCCTGTTGGTTTTCAATTCCTTTTTATTTTTGCTCCTCTGAATACATTGATTTTCATGTGGGCTGGAGCTTGCTCATTTATCCATGGTTCTGGGATTCAGCTTGTCCTAAGTCTCCTGACATGCATAGTTGCTCATTCATCAACTTTCTTCTTTAGAGTAACCCCCAAAGGTTTCTGATAGACTGAAAATATAGCAACCCATTGTTCTTGGGTCTGACAGGTTGGCTACAATTGGAAACATTCTAATACGGTAACATTCAGTAACTATTTACTGACTGCTTCCTCTGTGCCATGTACTGTGCCAGGACAGAGGAATACAAATGTTTGAAGTCACAATCCCAAGCTTTAGGGAGTTCCCAATGTAGAGGGAAAGAAGGATGGTAAGTTTTAATTCTCACAAGAGTGGGATGCAGGCTCCATACCACAGTATAAAAATAGGAAGTTATGGGTGTGCAGAGGAGATGCAGGTAGGCTGAGTGCCAGAGAAGGTTTCCTTGAAAAGGTGAAGTCTGAGCTTAGCACAAAGTGCTAGTAAGAACCAGCCTGTCTGCAAAGAAGTGGAGTCCAAGCCAGGGAGGGACACATAAGGTGAAATAGGCAATACGTACAAGAAGCATAGACATAGGACACTCGAGTGCAGTCAACTTCAGATGAACCAAGGCAATGCGGTAGGGAATGGGCACCAAGAGGGTGGAGCAAAGACAGTGGAAATAGTCATAGGTGATTCAGACTCATGGTTCAAACAAAATCAAAACCTGGAACAATGTGGATTAAACAGAACTAATAGAAAATGTTTTTCTTGGTAAATATGCATTTCTTGAAAGACACCTGGTTTGAGAATGCTTTCATTTAGAGATGGGAGACTATCTCAGTTGCACTGATTTCTCAGCTAAACTTTTTAACTTCAAGTAATCATGGGTTGGGGTTTATGTATGTGGGGTTAGGTGGGAGGGAGCAAAGGATCGGGGATCGGTTCTGGGGAGTCTGGGGAAGAGAAGATCAAGATTTTTATAATGATAACTTTTATTCATTAATTCCTTATGGTAAATGTGACTTAGAAAAGAGTGAAATGCCCTTGGAATGAAAAGGGCGAACTCAATAAATTTTCACCACAGATCTGTTAAATGCATTTTTTGTTGTCTAAGTCTTTAAAAATAAAATATTTACACTGTTTCTCTTTGGAAAGTTCTTTAAATGGATGATGATGTTGGCTGCACAACACTGAATATACTTAATGTCAATGAATTGTACACTTAAAAATAACTAAAATAGCAAATTTTTTGTTTTGCATATTTTACAAAAAAATTAAAATATATATAAAGTTATGTATAGTAGGGTCCCCCCTTTTCTGTGGGGGATATGTTCCAAGACCCCCCAGTGGATGCTTGAAACCAAGGATAGTACTCAATCCTAAATACACTATGTTTTCCCTATACTTACATACCTATAATAAAGTTTAATTTAGAAATTAAGTACAGTAAGAGATCAACAATAACTAAAAATAAAATAGAAAAATTATAACAACATACAATAATAAAAGTTATGTGAATGCGGTCTCTCTGAAAAAATCTTATTGTCCTATATTCGCCCTTCTTTTCGTGATGATGTGAGATGATAAGATGCCTACATGACGGGATGGATTGAGGTGAATGATGCAGGCATTGTGATGTAGGACATTATTACTGACCTTCTGATGATACATCAGAGGAAGGCCATATGCTCCTGGACAATGGCTGACCATAGGAATTGAAACCATAGAAAGTGAAACTGCAGATGAGGGGAAACCACTGTATATATTATATGTGATGTAAAATATATAAAATATACATTACGTAAGTTAGGATTTACAGTACAAAACATTTTATATAGTGTAAATCAGCATTAACAACATTAGTTAATAACCCATGCCTTCACTGTGACTATAAACGGTCCACTGTATAAATAGCTACCAATTATTGACCATTTACTCCAGCAGGCCCTCTACATAACATACCACACATGCTCTTTGATACTGGTATTATTCCCATTTTACAGATAAGGAATATATACTTTTAGGATAACAAAAATCACTTACAAGCAAAATTCGAAGATCATCATGTAAAAGTTATTGCTATCACCTTGCATCTCAAATGCCTGTTTCTCATACTCTTAAATGCACTTTAAAAGTTATCTATGAGCCAGGTTCTTTGAAACTAATAACTGAGCATGTATCAGGTTTTTTTTTAACGAACAACTTCTCATTTTATTTTTTTTTTAAATGCGTCTAACCATAAGCTAATTATTTCCTTCGTAAATTAGAAAAGAGTAGTGGTTATCAATAAATTTACATAGCTGATAAAATTTTTTAATGAATTCATTAATTTCAAGGTCCATATAGGCCTCCTTGTAGATAATGTCTGAATTTGGCAAAAGAATAAAATTTCATAAAGAAGACAGTTGGGGCGCTAGGTGACGCGGTTGATTAAGTGTCTGACTTGGGCTCAAGTCATGATGTCATGGCTCATGGGTTCGAGCCCCGTGTCAGGCTCTGTGCTGACGGCTCAGATCCTGGAGACTGCTTCAGATTCTGTGTCTCCTTCTTTCTCTGCCCCTCCCCCACTCGTACTCTATCTTTCTCAAAAATAAACAATAAAAAATTAAAAAAAAAAGACAGTTATTTTAAACAATGCATGCCACCCAATAATCTAGTTCTAAAAAGCTATCTGAATAATTTCATAGTACAAAATCCATCCTCCTTTAGGGTGGTTTTTAAATTTGTAACAGCAAGTATCTGTTCATGATAGGGAAATATATATATATATTATTTGGGAGAGAAAATCATACACTATTAAAGAATATTTTCTTCTTAATATTTGTAGGATTCCAGAACCCTGATCTTTTATTAAACTACAAATATTTTATAAACTCCAGGACTTTACCAGAATACTTAAAGCATTAATTTCAAGTTAGAAGCCTATGGCTTAGGTACTGGTACACCCACCCACCTTTTCATTGAGGGCCTACTATGGGCCAGACAACTTTTCAGGCACTGATGAATAAGACAGACATAGTACATTATTTCTAAAATGTGGAATGAGAAATTGAACAAAACAACATATAGATGTAAACTGTAAGTCCTATATAAGAAATATACAAGGTGCTAAGACTAAACATAAGAGAAAGGATCTTTTTGCCATTTTGCCATTGATTTCAATGAACTGGGAGCAAAGGCTTTGAAGTCAGAAAAAACTGGATTTTAATCCTGACTTCTCTAGTCAGTTGCTGTGTTACTTAACAGCTGTGTTACTGAACCTTTCCAAACTTTAGTTTTCTTCACCTAGAAAGTGAAGCTAGCACTTCTTTTTCTTTGAGTGTTATTCTAAGAGGGATAAAGTATACAAAATGCCTAATAAAATCAACGATATACATAGTGGTGCCATTATTACCATAAGCCCTCCATTCATTATAAAGTACAAAAACTGAGCATGAAACACATTTAACTCTGGGAGCACAGAAAATCATGTTACTTCTCTGTGACAGTCAGTTGTTCTGCCATTGTTAGCATACAGACAATCCCCAACTTAACAACTGTTCAATTTAGGATTTTTCAACTTTACAACAGTTCAAAAGCAATACATACTCAGTAGAAACTGTACTTCGAATTTTGAATTGTGACCTTTTCCTGGGCCAGTGATGGGTGGTAAATACTCTTCTGATGGTGGGCAGTGGCGGCCACAGCTCCCAGTCACGTGATCACGAGGATAAACAACCCATAGACTTATAACCACTCTGCATTCATACGGCCATTCTGCTTTTCATTTTCGGTACAGTATTCAATAAACTATGCAAGACATTCAACACTTTCTTACAAAACAGACTGTGTCTTAGATGATTTTATCCAACTGTAAGCTAATATAAGTGTTCTGAACACATTTAAGGAAGGCTAGGCCAAGCTATGATGTTCAGTAGGTTAGGTGTATTAAATATATTTTCAGCTGGGGCGCCTGGGTGGATCAGTCAGTTGAGCATCCAACTCTTGACCTGGGCTCAGGTCATGATCTCACAGTTTGTGGGTTCAAGCCCTACATGGGGCTCTACACTGACAGTGTAGGGCCTGCTTGAAATTCTCTCTCTCTCTCTCTCTCTCTCTCTTTCTCTGCCTCTCCCCCAGGCTCTCTCTCTCCCAAAATAAATAGAAACCTAAAAAAACGTACATGTATTTTTGACTTACGGTATTTTCATCTTAGAACAGGTTTACTGAGACATAACCCTACTGCAAGTTGAGGAAGAACTGTGCTCAAATTTTGCAGAGGCAAGTCAACAATTTTATTATTCAGAAACTCACCCTAGGGTTTAGGTAACAGAAAGTAAACTGTGGTAAGTAGATTCTTTTCTAGTCAATGAGGCTAATCATCAGATAATTTATAACATCTAAAAATTCTGAGTAAATGCTTAAGTTTGATTTCCTTTGCTGGTACAAAAGAGACCTAGCACACTTATCACCTAGGCAAATGTCCAAATAAACAAAGTTTGAGGAATATGAATAAAGTAGAATAGCTTTTATGTCAGTAAGAGCTTTTTAAGATTTATTATAGTCCCAGTCTAACACACACAGGTGAACTTACCACACAGCTGACAATTTTTTATTTCACTTTGTGTAGGGACAACCTGGCATCAGGCAAAGGTTCCCATTTTCTTTATCCAAATGGATAATTTTGCCCAAAGAGATCACTTTGTCATATGAGCTTTCATGTGGTGAGCTGGCAGATTTGCTGCCGCCTTATATGATCAAACAACAACAATAAAAATCACAGGGGAGGCAGTGCATGGGCAAAGCACAATTAGAGCCATGAATAATTCTCAGGGATAAAAATTATTACTTGGAGAATAAACACTGTGAAGTTATTTATTATCTATTCCTTTCATAAAATTACCCAAAATGAAGAATACTTAAATGTAATACAAATATCAAATGTAATACCAATATCCTAACTGGATCCTAACTGCACGATGACAATCCTGAGCCAAGAAGCTACCCCCAACTCTCATAATTTAAATGAAGTATCTTAGTAAAAATGATAGTTCCATTAAATGTTGTTCCATTATCATTAGCACAGATAGCTTTACCTTCAAGGCTATTTATGGGAAGCTAATAACTGAGACCCCCAAGACCTCGATTTACATAAAAAGAAGGCAAGGCTACATTCACTCAGGTATACAAATGGCAACCACATAGACAAAAGCTCTAAGAACTCATAATCTCTTCTTTTCGGATTTCGTCAGAGATGGCTGGCTAATTGGAGGAACTCATGAAAGTTCCTTACAATCCAATTAGCACTTCAGTGCAATTAAGTGGTAGAGGCTTCCCTATTCTGCAGAGACTGCCTTTGATCTTGCAGTGAAAAGTGTCCTTCCTTAAAGCTGAGGTTTTGATTTTTTTCTCAGTAATTAGTGCTAATTGTAAACCCAAGCCTGACCTGCTATAAACAGAGTGTTTTACCGCATTTGACACTAGGACCTTAAATCAGTGTTCTCTTTTGTCTATATTGTACTTGCTTATTAGAAGTCTGGCTATTTTGCTCATTATTTGATGCACAATGGATAAGTACATACTAAAGTCAGCTAAAACAAATGCCTTGATCTTAAGAGCTTGTGTGGGTATTTTCACTGATGTCTTTTAAGCCCAGTTACCATAAAAGTAGTTGATTGAATTTCACTTAAGGAATATACTGTAGTTTTTCCAAACAAAGAATGACTATTCAAAAGCAATTTCTAAAGAGGTTTAGTGACCCTTGTATGTTTGGAAAATAAAAACAAAAGATGAAAATGGTCTTTTCATGGGAGCAAACATAAAGAACTGCATAAATCAACTGCAGTAGTCTGCTGAAAAATACCTATTATAACAATGTCTGCTAAACTCAACTCATTTGTTTAGATTCATAAAAATGAATTAAAATATGAGCCTATTAGTGAGTAGGGCAATGAGATAGCTCTATACGGAAATAAGATACTGCAAAATAAAAAATCCCAGATCTTCTCTAAGGTATAGATAAGACCCTCTGAAATTAGCATACATTTTCTATGCAAATTCAAAGTGGCTGGATAGTAGATAGGATGTTCCTCCCCCAAATATGTTTTTAAACATACCCTATTCCGTTACTTAGTAAATGGTTTCCTCAGAAAAAATTATAAATGAAACTAGGCCCAACTCTGATGATACTATTAGACATTCTGAATTAGGACCAAATTAGTGATCTTGAAGTAGACATAGTCTAGTGCACAGACACAAAATTACCAGAGGGAAAAATAATGTATCTAAGTAGAAATACACACTACACATAAAATATGATGACACCAATTAGCACTCCTTAGAAATGGCTATTTTGGTGAATTTCTTTTCCTTGCAGAAAAAAGTGAAGAATCTAGAAAGAGTAGTCAAGGACATCGTGCCTGAATATGACCGAAACAAATAAAAGCAAGATGTGCTCTTAGAAATTGTCCCTTGTTTTATGTCTTTCAAATTTATTATAATCATCTAAAAAACTGAAGTATTACATGCATATAGTTTGGAAATCAAGTAAAAGGTCTGTTAAAAACTTAAGAGTGACTAAAGAGAAACAAAAAAACCCCCAGATGCTTAAATATAGAAAACTAACTGGTGGTTGACACAGAGGGAAGGTGGGGGGGGGAGGGGTAAAAAAGATAAAGGGGATCAAGAGTACATTGATCACGATGAGCCCTGAATAATGCATGGAATTAGTGAATCATTATATTGTATACCTGAAACTAATGTAACACTGTATGTTAAGTACATGCCAATAAAAAAAGAAAAAAATACCCTTAGGGATATTTATCCCATCTCCTCTTCTCCTCCTCTCCGAAGGAAATGACTATCAACTCTTTCAGTCATTCCTTTGGCTCTTCACCTCCATAGTTTTACAAGACCCGTGCTCTAACCCTTGAGCTATGGAGCCAACTGACCTCCATAGTTTTAAATCAGCTAGGACTTCTCTAGTGAGATAGCTCACAGGGATAACCCCTGACTATCTGTATTCTGGGGCTCATCTGGAAGAAGACCTCATATTTAGTAGTAGATTTCCACTTGTGTTTTCAATGTGGTCCCTCACGGTCTTCAGTCCCTGAAGTCTCTGAGGCCTGAGACTGTCTGATTCAGTCTCCCTTGACAGCTTAATCTCCTGCCTGGATAGAAGTGGCCAGGTCATCTGACTAGGCACAGAGGACATGTGGGGGAAAGGAAGATCAGGAGCTCTAGCTGCAACTTGTATACCTTTTCAAGCAATCCATTTTCAGTACCCTCACCTTCTATTACTAGAAATTTCTGAGCCCTTTCTGAGAAGCAGATTGGCTAGCTGTTCTTTGGTACTTTCAACTTGTAAGTGTTTTTGTTTGTCCTCTCTAGTAAATTCTCTCTAGTAAATAACTTATTTTTTAAAATATTTATTGTGGTAAAATATATATTAAAAACTTGCCATTTTACCTATTTTAAATGCACAATTCAATGGCAATAATTAAATTATTATGCAACCATCACCAGTATCTCCTCCCAAAGATTTTTCATTATCCCAATCATTTCTCATTCTTCCATTTATTTCTAGCTTCACAACTGCATTCTTGGGCTAGGGTGAGCTCCTACTACTTTAACCACAATTGAACTTTATGTGTGTGCTTCTTTTTTTTTTCTAGTTTTGGGGTGATTTTCAAGAGTAGGGTACAGAAATGTTTTTATTCTGTCATCGTAAAACCTAAAAGTCCTCTTTATTTTAAAGATGGAACAACTCTTGCCTGGAGTTGAGCAACTTGCTCTGGGTACTGATGATTTGCCTAATTACCCACCAGGGCTGTTTCCATCAACTATACCATTCATGTCATTATTGGGGTCCCTGTGAGTTTAGATTTTTTTTTTTGGCACAGTTTTAAATTGTGTATACCATGGAGATCAAAGACATAATTGTTGGACAGTTGATGCTTAGGAAATTAACTAGAAAATTAAATAATAGAATTAAATCTCTAGAAATTCCTGGAAGTGCAATCATGGAAGAACTAGACCAATGTCGACAGTTAAACTTATCACCTTCTCCTTGAGCTGGCAGACTTTATTTTAGGACCTGTGTAATACAAACTTTTCAATATTTTGCTGAGCATGCACCCCGAAGTAGATGTAGGTAAGACCTAGATTATCTAATAATATAAAAGCAAAAATGATAAAATAACATTTTCTGTATCATGATGTGGCTTTTTATGTTACAAGTCCTCACTCCCTGTATGGCAGGTATCACTGTGACCACCTATTTTAAAGTGAGAGAAATTATTTTAATCTCAGGTATTACCTCTTTCACTGATGAACTGGAAAGAAAAAAGAGCCTTGCTAGGATAGTGTAACTAAAATGACACGTCGAGAGTTAAACCTATAGTTGATTTGAGTGTCACTGGAGGAAAGGAAGAAAAAGAGGAGGATTAATAAAGACAAAAACATCAAAGAAATGGAACAACTATACTCTCAGGTAGGTATCCCTGTACCTATTTTATAGATTTTATAGATGAAGGAGCTGAGGCTCAGGAAAGTTAATCAATTTGCCTTACATCACATAGCTATAGGCGATAGAGCTACGATTTGAACCCAGATCGAGGGTTTTCAACAACTCAGTTCTGTGTGCAGGCTGAAAAGTTCTCAATAACTCAAAAACAAAGTTTGGTTACATGAATAAAGTAAATCTAGAGTAAGCACAAAATATTACAGTAGACTGATCATGGTGAGGGCAGGGCGATTTCTTCTTGTTTGAAAGGCAATTTAGTCTCTTCTTTTTGAGTAGACACATCTGTTACTCTTGATAACTAGTCATAAATATGGAAAACACCGGACGAGACACACTAAACTATGCCCATGAAAATGTAGTTGAAAAATTTGTTGTTACTTTTAAGCGAATTTGATGTCTACTTATAAAAACCCATTCAACCAACTTTTAAGTGAATTTGATGTAGAGTTATAAAAGCCCATTGAACCACAACAAAATTATTTTAACACAAAACTTATTTTACACATTAACAATTTGGTCAAGAATCTAGAAATAAATAAAAATGGCCTCTGAGCAAGCATGGAGAAGAAAAGCCAAAGTAAATGCACTGTGTGCTTTCCCTACTAGAAAGCCTAGGGCCCCTCCCTTGGGAGTCCAGTGGCTCTTATTTTAGGTACAATTCTAACAAGTCAGTTTTCTTCTCCTTGTACACCAAAGCACATCAACAGCAATAAACAGAAAGAGATGAGATATTGCCAAAAGAAGGAACACAAGAACATCAAAAACACAGACAAATGACCATGATGAACTTCTAAAAAATGATTCAAGAAAGATGGTGGCTGAGGTCAGAGGTTGTCAAACCACAGCCTGCAGGCCAAATTCAACTGCTGCTTTTGTTCAGTGACAAAGTTTTAACAGAAATCAGCTATGTTCATTCACTGTATATTTTCTATAGCTGCTTTCACAGGGCAGTGCCAGAGGTGAGTAGCAGTAACAGACACCACATGGCCTGCAAAACTTAAAACATTAATATCTGGCCCTTTAAAGAAAAGTTTGTTGACGGTAGAATCTAGCTCATTAAAAGTGTGGATAAACAGCTTCCCATAACTCACTGGGGCCTATGGGCATAGCATACCTGAGCTATCCAGAAATTACTGGCTTGTGTTTAGTAGGCTTCAGCAGGCATTATTTAATAAAGCATTGAAGGCTATGACCCATTTTATAAAGGTTTCCAGGAAATATTATTTTTAACTAACACAGAACTAACATTTCAGTTAACCAGAAAACTATGTCTATAGAACACCTGAATGAATTATGTTCCTAAAGGAAAATCTAGTATTTCAAAACATAAATGACTCAGAAGTCAAAATCGTACAGTTATTTACTGGCACAAACAGGTCAACAAAATGAAATCATTTCAGATGCCCTTGCTGAAACACTTTTTTCCTTTAAGATCAAAGTTTGTGTTCTAATTTCCTTCAGGTGATTCAGTCTCAGGGCTATAGAAGTATCATGTTCCCTAACCTGAGCACACTGGAAACACTGGTATCAGACAAGTGAATTGGCATTTTTTGAAGAACTACCGCTGTAATTTAAACTACTCCTTGATCTTCCCCAAAGCATGCTAGAGAACCTAATTTCCATAAAACTTTCTAACCCAATTTGAACAGTATAATGTGGACAGTGGGGAATAAATGGGTTTGATCAATTATGAATTTATATGATATGTTAGTAAGCTATTCAGGCTAAGTCTTACAATTCAGTATTTTGAACACTAATGCCATGCTACATAATTTTAAAATGGTGCATTTCAGAAAAACCTCACTAGGGCATATTTGCATATTTGGAAATCTAATTAACCCAAGCATATCTTAAAGCTTTCAAGAGAGAACATACAATAACATTTTTGTCAGCTGAATGTTTGCTTGAGGCCATGTAAGGATTTTATCATCTGGTGTAATTTAACCCTTCAGCTCCCAATTTTTATGCAGGAGCTGTTTAACCTGGGAGTGAGGGGTGGGCAGATGGAATCTTCCTTCTCTCTAGGCCTGCAAATGGGGGGCTAAGCATGACCAAGAGGACTCTGACTACATTAAGAACACTATGAAGTGCCTGTGATGACTCTCTCCACTACCAAATCCAAGTCCAAAATGGTCTTTTCTCCCCCACCTTGGATAGCATAACAGAGCTGCTTTTCTTCCAGGAACTACTTGAATTAGGTGGAAAAAAAAAAACCGCACCACATTGCATAGGTGAAAAGCATTCTGTTAATATTTTTTATGGGGAGGGGGAATACTTCAAAAGGAGACAGGGGCCCACTGAGGGACACTGCCTGACCCACCTCCTCAGATGCTACCTCCACTGCCCATTAACTATAACTTCCTCCAGTGGGATTTTCCTCTCCCCCTAGGCCTGAATCTAAGTCCACTCTAGAAAGTAGAAAGCAGAAAGTAAAGGCCAGTTCTTTGGACCTACTGGCTCCCTATGAAAATGAAGCACTTGGATCCCCATATGCATCACTGTCTCTGCATGCCTGGTAGTGGAGACTGATCTTTGGTCAAAACCCCAGTCTCCTGAGATCTTTCCTTTGCAGTTTTGGCCATTTACCTTACCAGAATGAAAGAAGAGACCTCCTGTCCTTGTTATTGCATCTCCCCAGCGGTTGTTGCAAACATGGGGGCTCAGACTGCAAGACACTATTTGTACTCGAATGGCCTTCACCTGTTTTTCCAAGTTCCCTGTGGATGCTCCCCTGTTACAGAAGCCTAGAGGAAATGTTGTTTGGGGGAAGAAACGGAAGTCTCTGTATTAGCATTAATTGAGCAGAAAACAAAATTTATGAGGAATGCTGATATTCCCAGTAGAATCTAAATAAATGATACTTGAAATTTCAGGAGATATAATAAAAAAATTATGAACTTAATCTGCAACCATATACCGTCCGTTCGCAATAACGCTCATTTTAAAATAAAAAATCTGTTCCAAGAGGACTGGTATATTAGGGAACACTCTGAGCATAATGTGAATTTTGCATTTGCTTATGTGGAGTTCTTGGTGAGAAATGCTAGGTGAGCACAGAAAACTGCACCCAGCTGAACTGAATTGTGGAGAAATTTACAAATCACACATAAGCACACATCTCGAATTTCTCATTTCACTTCCTGTGTTGTGACGCAGTAATGAGCCACATTCATGCCCATCTGCTGTCACAACTTCCCATCAGATTTTAGATTATCCCCTTCCACGACTTTACCCTCTGACTCTGACTTCCACAAGTAAACTCCAGGTCTTTTTCATGGGACACTGCCATATTTATTATAGTATCTAAGTAGCACTGTACTTCAACAACTCAGTTCTGTGTGCAGGCTGAAAAGTATTAGTATGTATTCCTTAACTAACATGTGTAAAACTGTGCTGCCATTTTTTATTAGCTTCCTATCTGTTTGAACATCTCTGATGAAGTTTTTTCATGTTTGTCCCTAACCCCCTTTCCTAACCCTAAGCTATAATGTTCTGTGCAGCATGATGAATCTAGAAACATGCATGTCACCTTAAAACAGAAGCGACTGTAAATCAGATTTGTTGTTTTATTCCAGACCAAAGAAAGGGCAGAGGGCAGAATCAATATCATTTTAGTTGATAAAATGAAACAAATGTTTTTATGTGTCTTGCTAAGGAGAAACAATCAGTTCACATAGGGTAGTCCTCTTGGAATTTTAAAGCACACAGGGCTCCCCTCCCATCGCACCTCGATTCGGATCAGATGTCGTGTCCTCCAGCACAACCTTCCCAACTTCCACAACCACCTCAATCTGTATTAGATGCACCCACTCCGTGCCATGTGTTTCAAAGCTGCCTGCTCACTCCTTTGGCACAGGCCTCATCGCATCACACTGCAACTCTGTTTACTTATTATTCTCATTCACCGCACTGTGAGCTCTTTAGAGCTGTCTTTGCACATGTGTTTGGATTCTGAGCATGTAGCATAGTGTCTAGCGCAGGGGAGGTGCCCAGAAGATGTTTGTGAAGGAAGAATAAAGGAATGTCCAGTTATTTGTATTACTCACAGCCTTGAGCATAGTGCTTTCCACAGAACAGGCGCTCAATAGACACTGGTGAATAAATGACAGAAAACAGAAAACGAGAAGTATACTTGTTTAGAGACAAGAAAATGGGAAGCAAAGTCATTTCTTGAATGTGTCAAATAAAGTCTAAATATAAATATTGTGAATTTGTCTTTATAGACGCATAAGAAAGGAAGAGGACTACGACATTTTATAACCACGAGAGAACAGTTAAATTCCTCAAGAGGGGTCTGCCTCAGTTCCCCCATCAAGCAAGTTAACTGTAAAGCTTTCCAGCCAGGAAGGCTTATTCCATTTTAAACACCTTCAAAGATTGTATTATGTCTCTTGGTAGCCTTAGACAATGCTTAATGATATTTTATAATCAAGAAATCCCTACCAATGTAAAAGCAAGCTCTCCCTTGCTACTTTAAACTAATTTTCTTTTGTTCTTTATTCTGTAATGATGGAGAACTGGTCAGCATTCTTATTATAAACCTCTGTATACTATAAGACAGTTATTAAGTCATCTCTTAGCTTTCTATTTTCCTGGCTAAGCAACGGAACTCCTTTAATCTTTCCCCACATGACCTATTTTACATCCCATTAAGCATTTCTGTTGTTCTTCTACAGACCTTTCCCAATTTTCACAGTTCTTTTTCAAAGTTGACAAAATAGTTTAATAAAAGCTCATACAACACCAAACATAACAAAGGATTATTTCCTAACTCCCCAAATCCCAGTATCATACGAGTTTTATAGCATGCTTTCTAAAAGCCAACCAGCTCTTATCACCTCCCTGTGCCTCTTAGTCTACATGCACTCTCTGAATGGGTGGTGTCTGAAGAGATCCTGACACCCAAACTCTCCTTGTGAACAGCTGTTCAAAGGTGCCCTGAGCACATGCGACACCCTCTGTGTCTGTTCCCACCAGCTTGCTGAACTAGGGCTCTGAGTAGCGAAGCACATTCCGTGTGCGCCTCACCTTAATTTTCTGTAGCCCAGACCACGAAGGAGCTAAACATGTCTTTTGCAGAGCAAAGCTGGCCTTTGTAATCTTGTTTTAGGCTGGGCACTACTCTGCTGACTCACCTTGAGCTCACAGTCCTTTTCTTGTCATTGCTGTGCTTGGATAATCTTCCTCCCTCTGCTGATAGTATTGTTTACTTTCTTCTCTCAGAATATAACCTTGAATTTGTTCCATTTTTTGAAATGTGATTTATATAATTTATTAAGATCATTTCGAATTCTAGTTCTAGCTTTCCAAATGTTTGTAACCTCCTGTTAGCTTAGTGTAATCTCCAAACTTAATCAGTATGCTTTTCATTCTGTCACCCAAGAAATAATGAAATGCAGAATGGAATCTAACATAGGCACCAGGACTGAATCCTGAAGATCTCCAATTAATGGACCCCTATGGCTTATGATAAGGACTTTAAAGGGTAATAGCCTAAATAAAATTTTAAAAAATTAATTAAAAAAAAGCATATGTACCTAATTGTGATGGGATCTATTTAGACATAATCTTCTTATTTAATGATAATGGGTAAATGGGTAGCAGTATATGGGGTAGAATTAAAGGTGATCACAAATAGATAATTACGCCATCACATTGCTTTCCTTTAGTCTGTATAGGTTAATATTTCATCACAGAAGGAAATTATATCAGTTTGGGTAGCTTTCCCATTCGAAAAACGAAAAGATAAAATTATAACCAAGGTTTGTTTGTTTGTTTATTTATTAAATAGGCTCTTTGCCCAACGTGGGGCTTGAACTCACCACCCCAGGATCAAGAGCCAGGCACCCCTATAACCAAGATTTTAAAATGGTGGTCTCCTTTGGTTATTGTCACTGTGGAACTTAAAAGTAAACCAACAATTAATTAACTATTTAAAATGTAAAAAGTAAAAAGATTTTTAAGTCAATATAAGAAGCTAAATATAGGGACCTGAACAATCTAAGTGATTGTGATAGTCATACTGTCTTGAGATCAAGTTGCTGAATGACTCAACAAAATATTTACTGTGTAACTGTACAGAAAGGCAAAAACCAGTGAAAAGTAACTTTAAAATTAAATATATTCACTAAAAAGATTCCATTACTTTCTAAACTTCAAACCAAATACTGTACACATTTAAACAAAAAAGAGCAAAGCAATTATGTCTTAATGGTTGTAAAGGCTTTCTTCATTGGTAATTTTAAACTAGATAAGTAAATTTAATTTCCACTCAAAAAATATTTGATCCTAGAGAAATTTCCATCAGACAACATTTTTGTCACTATCACAACCATTTCCAAAAGTCATAAACAATACACTTAGAGACAATTAACAACACTGTCCTTAAGGAACAGTGTTTAGTCAGTTCATCAAAAATAACTATTGACTGGAAATTTGATTGCAATATAGAACCTTACTTGCTTACTTCTTTTAGCTCCACGTTCAGCTATTTTGTTATTTTAGGCTACTAGTTGTTTTGTGCAGCTGTTAGATGTTTTCAAAACTGCACAGAAATGGGTCAAGGGAAAATTACAAAAAACTCTCTCACTAGAATCAGATTTATGGAATGTTTGATAAAGGGATATCTTCTGTTAACAGAAAAAGGAACATATATGAAAAAGAAGAAAAAAATCTGAGCTGTGCATTCAGCAAAGAGTGAACTGACCTTGGAATTGTATTGTATAAACATACAATTTTTCCCCATTTAGTTTTCTGCTGGCATATACACTCTGTCTGCATATAATGTTAATGCATCATTTATTTATATCAAAAGCCTTCTCTAGACAAGCGTCCTAAAAATATAGTAAGATTATTTTGTTCTGGGAGTAAAGAACTTAAGAAAATCCTCATTCTTAAAATATGCTCTTTTATAAAATCAATTCACAGATATTCAGTGTCTAGTCAATAAGCTATGGATTGCCAATAAACATGCTCAAATACTTCTCCTCCTCTTCCTTCCCTTTCTTCATGTATTGGCTTTGACTGCTCATTAGCACACCCAGGACAAGACAAGATGGGTGACACAAATCTATCGATTTAGAAGACTTGCCAAAAACTTCTGCAAATTTACTTCCCTTCAGTAATCTTGTTTTTCATTACAGTTCTTGAAATATGTTTAATTAATGGGATTAAGTCCAAGGTCAAGTAAACAGGTCATATAAAGAAATAATATCATAAAATATAATTTCATTTCTAACATCCCATGAGCTTACAATGTATTCTTACAAAAATACTATTTGATATTTGTGCTTTAAAATTTTATATAGTATTCAAGATTAAAAATGGATACATGTTTTTTATTTGCTTGGGCACAATCTACTACATTAAAGAGTATTTGAAAAAAAAATGTGTCATTGCCTGAGATTTGGATACTTTTTTATTACAGTGGGTTTTTCTTTAATTGTAATGGCATTAGGATTAATAGAATTTGACTCATGAACTGAACATGCAGAATGAACTTACTGTTTTCTTCAGTAACACACAAAGAATTCTAGAAATCAAAAGATAAAAGATGCATGGAATCTGAATCAATCTAGATGTAAATTTGACAGTTCATTTTTATTACAGATGATAGAGTTTTTGAGATAACAGGCTTATAAATAATATCAAAGATTCCATTTGTAAGGTTCAGCTAGGAGTCTTGCTCAACAATCAGATTGTTCTGATTTTCCTACTTTAGTTAAAGTGGATTTTTCAGAAAAGAAACTTAAAGATGGTTGACCTAAAACAGGTAACAAAGCTTCACAGGGGAAATGTTTAATATTCCAACATAAAGATAATTATACCAATAGTGGGCATGCTGTAAAATCATTTTATAATATCAAATGAACATAAATAATAGTTTATGCCAGCCCTTTGTTTAATAATACATCCAACAAATGTGGATATGGTAGCAGGAAATTCAACAGAAGTTAGAAAGGTTATGTTTGTATGTTTGAATTCCTGGTGATGGCAATTTTTCCCCCTACTATCTCTGTGGTTTTCAAACGCTTGACTATGAATAGCTATCATTTTTACAGACAGATAAAAAGGTGCTAATATTAAAAAAAAAAAACTTTAAAACCCAAATACAATTCTGAGAAGATTGGAAGATTTCTGCTAGCATTCTCCAAGGGATCATCAATCTCCAGATGTTATATATGATGTACGCTGACTTCTCTCAGGGTTGATATACAATCACTTGGAAGAATCATGACTTTATTTTAAAAGTCTATCTTATCTCCACTGGTTACAAGTATAAAGAATATTTTAGGCATTAAGGAAGCAGAAAAACCTAAGATTCTCTATCTGCAATTTTTCCTCATATTGCTAGATTTCCCTCGAACCAATTACTGAAGTTGATATAAGAATGTCTGAAATACAGGGAAAAAAGATATTTGAATCATTCAGGCTATTTGAAGCAAATTCATAATGGTGAGTCAACAAAGTGTTATTGGATTAATTTTACTCAGTACTAGATGCTGGATAAAAATGACGAAAAAAAGACCCTACCCTTTTCCTCTCAGGTCTCAGCGATGTGTAAACTCAGAGTCTAGGTGGGGGTGACACTAGTGGCAGGGTCTGAGGCAGGACAGGTCTGCCCGTGATTTCTTGTGATTGTGTAGTTTGTGCTCTCCCTCTATTTGGGGATACCTTGTTCCAGACAACAGTAAAGAAACAATACAGGAGATAAGTTATGAGTAGAAAATGGAGCACATTTCATTTTTTAAAAATGCTTTAAAAACTTTTTTTTTTACTCTTTTTGAGACATCTCATGTAATAGCAAGCAATTAGAGGGAAAGAAAGGGTGAGACAATAAAAGAGATCATGGAACAGATTTCAATATAAATAAATAGTGTTTAAACTGAGGTCTCAAGCTATAATATCTAGAATTAAAACAAGTGATTCTAGTCTTGTGGCAGTGGGGAGAGAGGAGCAGGTATTGTAAGTACTAGAATGTACTTTGAGTGTATTCTCATAGAAGAATAAGAGACATTTTAAGCCCATATTCACCTCCACTCTTTTCCCTCTTTCCAAGGTCATTATCACTGGGAATTGGCTGGAGAAGAGGGTTGGAAATTTCGAGGGTGTTTGCTATTTAAGTACAAGTTTAAAAGTAAAAAATGTGCATCCCTGCCACTATTATAGGACAAAGAATATATAGCTTGGTGTAGGCAGGCAGGGATTAAGTCCTATTTGTATATTACACTAAATTATTCATTGGACATAATTCTTCCTAAGCAGGTTGACAAAGAATCATAATAAAGTGTTTAGTAAAAGTGGGATTTACTAAACTGTGCATATTCCAAATGCAGTTTTAGAAATGAGAGGCAAGTGGGTTATCTCTACGTTATCATTTATTTAGGGGTTATCACTGATTTTCTTTGTAATATTCTGTATTTTTCAAATGATAAGGAATACACACACACACACATACACAATTTAAGAGTATCCTGCTGTATTGCTAGGAGCTTTAAATTTATTACTGCTAAATTTTCAATGATCCCACAGTTTATAGAGAAGAGAGCGAGAGTATAGAGAGAGTTTATACCCCTAAGTTTATAGAGAAAAAAAGACTGTGGCTCAGAGAAGGTTAGCTGTGCTTAAGTTCACACATAGATAATTAAATGTCACAGGTCAGATTTTTTTTTTTCTTTAAGAAAAAATACTAAAGAACAGAGATGAACTGAGTATTATTGTTGCTATGAAGGGCATTTGTGGGCCTTGGATATTACCTTGACAAATCTTTCTTTTTTTTAATGTTTATTTTTGGGAGAGAGAGACAGAGTGCAAGTGGGGCAGGAGCAGACACACACACACACACACACACAGAATCCAAAGCAGGCTTCAGGCTCTGAGCTGTCAGCACAGAGCCCGACGTGGGGCTCGAACTCACTGTGAGATCATGACCTGAGCCGAAGTCAGACACTCAACCGAACAAGCCACTCAGGTGCCCCACCTTGACAAATTTTGATAGCCACTACCTGAGAGTCTTCACCTGAGTGACAGGGATATCCCATGGATCGGCTCCAAAGAAACATGATTAACAAATTCTACATGAACCTGCATATGTGTCTGGACAAACCTATTTGTCTGGGCAGAAAGTTTCTAATTTTCATCAGATAATGATTAAAATACTTGTTCAAGAGAAACCTTATACATAGTTTCTTCTTTCAATAAACTTAGGCAATATTCCTTGTACGGTTGGATTCATTAAACACAGCAAGTTATTAAAGGATGGGCTGGGGGCTTGTGGAGGGCGGGGTGGAGCTGAGGCAGATGCAGGCTGGTAAACCTGGCTGGGAATTTATGCTTTGAGAATAGTGGAGCTTGATGATTCTCAAACTTCAGCATCATCAGAATCACCTGGAGGGCTTGTTAAACTACAGATTGCTGAGCCCCATCCCCAGAGTTCTGGATTCATTCAGGCTGTGGTGGGGCCCGAGAATCTGCATTTTCTAACAAGTTTCCAGTAATGCTGCTGCTGCTGCTGCTGCTGCTGCTGCTGCTGCTGCTGCTGCTGCTGGACAGGGAAGAACACACTGAGTTGAGGCACAGACTCGGGGACCCAATGGGGTTTAAACCCTTGGCCTACTACTTATGAGGGTGGTATCATTAACAAGTTACTTAACCTCCTCCTACCTCTGTTTTCTAATCTGTAAAGTGGGCATGATTATATCTAACAAAATTAAACAGGATAACATATGTGAAGGTTATTCCAATGTATGACACACATTAAGAACTCAACAGATTTGATGCATAAATCAGTAAACTCAATAGTTCAAAAAACATTTATATACATCTAATAAGGTTATACACACACACACACACACACACACACACACACACACACAAACACTTGGATTAAATATAATTATAAAGTACTGAAACAACTCCCATAGGAGAGGACAATATATTAAATCAAAGCAAGTTGAGCATAGTAAGACAGTTTTAATCGTCTTTCAGATAAATAAACCCTTTTCAAATTATTGAGTCAAATTAATCATATCATTGCTATTTCCTTAAATTTGCAGCCTCTCAATCACTGCAGGCCCATCAATGCTAAGAGAATCCATGGTAACCACACAAAGTAAACATCCACCTACCCATTAGTGCCAGCAATTATTTGGCATTTGTTATGTTAGTTAAACTGTGTAATGGTGTGTGAGAAATCAGTTTCTGCTTCCTTGACCCTTTGGAAAGCTGGTTTTCCAACCCAGCATGCCTTGCTGAGACTCCAAAGTGTGACAGCTGTGACTCCAGGCACTGATTCTCTCACAAGCCCCTTCTGGAAATGAGGCAGCAAACATCAGGGTCTCCTCCAAAAGAGTAAGAATCTATTATGGGCACATGATTATTGATAATGACCATTTCTATTTTGGGGCTAACAGCTAACTAGGACTTATATTGTTCGTTTTAACAAGTATTCATCATGAACCCTGAACTATCCCTCAGAGAACATTAATTTTGGATGCATGTGATACACAAGAACACAATGAAAGGATTATTTTCATGCCTTTAGATTTCAAGAAACATATCCTGTTTACTTATGTTGAAGATGTACAAAGAGATTTAAAAATAGTTAAGAATAGCTTTAAATGTAAATGCGTTTTCATGCTCTCACAAACCCTTGACCTTAATTCTACAGATATCATAGATCTAAAACTACACAGAAATTTTACTTAATAACACACCATTTTGTTACCTCAACAGATGTTTACTATGTCTCCTTAGTAAAATCTCCTGTAGTAAATTCTGGGAGAGATACAAAAGTGAGTAAGTGCTTGACTGTCATTAAGGAACTGATAATTCATAGAGGAGATGAGATACAGTCATGAGGGGAAAAGGGAGGGCATCTGGGGCATGGCCAGGGTCACAGAGACTGGATTGAGGATAAAATGCTTATGGCAGAGTGAGAAGCAGCCTGGCTTGGCTTGCATAGGAGTTCATGTTGTAGAGACGTAGGACATATGGTGAAATAAAAGAAGACCTGGGGGTGAAAATGAGTTCTGTGGACCTGATTATCCCATTCATAGCCAAAGGTTTCGCTAGCCAGAATCCTAATGTCATCATAACGATGTTTTTTTTCTTTACAGTTTCTGCACCTTTGTGCCACTCATGGATATACCTAAGAAGATGTTTACTAGGAGTGACCACAGCCTGGCTTAGAGCTCTTCTCTGTCTCCACAGGCAGAGGAAAGCAACTCTTGCTAGAAGCATAACAGAAAGAGTAGAGGTGGAAAGCTGCTCAGTCAGGGCAGGGATTGGTGAAAGAAGAACTAACAAGGTCATCCCCTACCCCCTCCATTCAGCCTGCAGGGTCCCACTGGTCTAACGAACACTTGCTCTATTCTGGCCTGAAGAGAGTGTGTTCTCTTTAAAGAAATCTGGGTCGGCAGTGGCAGCTTCTGTTTTAAAGCATAACACAATATGGCACCAGGGCAGGGGACAGAATACAAGGAAAATATTCTCCTTGACATTCTTGTTGGCATGTGAAGGAGAGAGAAACCAATGAATAAACATAGTAAGTAAAACCAAATATTTATTCTACAGCCATGCCTAGATGACTTTTTATTTCATGTTGGTTGCCCTCTTCCACTACTTCCCTTCATTGCAGCCAAAACACAATGCCTCTCTATGGATAAAGCTATATGTACATGTGACCTTATCAGAGAAATGAACAAAGAGATCTGAACTAAGCCTGATTAAGACAATGTCAAACATGGCTGCTTGTTTACTGTCTAACATTTCTAATATAAGTTTAGAGTAATACTGAGTGGGGTCATAACTATAAGGATAATGAGAAGAGTTTCACATAATATTTTTAGGTGGAAAAAAAAAAGGCAAGGATGAATCCTGAGCACAAAGGTAAATAAAATACATTTGATAATACTTACTCTCCACTTAAAGCCAGAGAGATTCTCATCTTTAACTGCTATAAAGATGAGAATAAAAATTCTCATCTTTAACTGCAGATAATACATAAATGAATTTTCTTTCATTTGTAAGCAGAAAAGCTTAAAAGGATATTTGTACTTGAAGGTACATCAGGGCATACTTTACAGGATTACAGTACTAGGCCATCAATATTGACCTTATCTATACAAAAGATTTTTATATTAGGATGTCAAGGAAATGTACCAGGTTCATACAGAAACAAATTCTTCAACATTCAGTAACACAACTATGAAGTGAGTACTCTGTTTTATAATCCTTTCACTTGGTGCACTGATGAATATAATACATGGCAATGAACTTGCTATGAAAACAACAACTGATATTTCAAAATGAAACTTTCCTCTGCAGAGAACCAGAGAAAGAATGCATCCATTTGCTCAGGGCGCTGCCTGGCTACACTTCATTTATGCAGATTTTAGGTTAATTGATAGGACTCACAGACAAGGGTTCTATAAACCATTTTACCGAGCATATATCCTGATTATAATGTCATGTTAAGAAATGGAGTGCAATCTGTCTTCATGTCATATTTAATAGATTTCTAGTAAATAGCCCACAAGTGCTCCTTCTAACAGGTGATGAATTATATTAATGCCCTGTTGTACTTTCATAATTAAGGGTCTGGCAGGATTTCCATTACAATCAAGACTCATGGTAGGGAACAAAAGGAGTGGTTTTCATGTTTCCTGGCCCAGATGACCACAGTGCTCTCCCCATGCCCACAGCCACTTTGGGCCATGGGGAATACACCTAGGAGGCTACTCTCAGAAGAAAACTGGGGAACTTGGCTGTTTGTTATTAGCAACCTCTGTTGTTATGGAAGCATTCCCTTCCTTTTCCTGGCTCATTTGCTCCTTCTGAGTGTCTGTTCTCTCCTTTTTACTCATAAAAGTCCAATACACCTTCATCAGGAGCAGACATGATGGCTTCTCTTTGATGTCATTTCCTTTCCAAGCCTTGACTGTTGCCCTGCTGTTTCCTCTGGAAGAAACCTGGCCGCCCTGTACCTGGGATGCACAGTGGCAGCCCTCTTTGCCTTTTGAATCACAATGCATGAAGTTCATAAACAAAACCAATACAGAGATGGCAAAGGGAGAGGTGAATATGATGCATGGGAAACCTTTCCCCACGAAACAAAGATGCATTTACCAGAAATTCAGGGGATAAAACTACAGCCCCTAAGGTCCATTCTAAAGTAGGTCTTCAAACAGTAGGAATGTCAGAAGAGTTAAGCCAAGGGAGAAGGGCAGAGTCCAGGCAGGACTGGAAACTGACCTGGTGTCATGTTCCCTATGTTCTTTTGTGTGGATGTATCACACCCCGCGAGTGTTGAGACTCATCAGAAAGAAAAGTAGAAGGGTTTGAGTAGCATGGAGAATAACATAAGTAGAAGGAGAGACAGGAAGAAGGAATACATGATGAGGGAAAAGGTCAGAGGGGTGTTCTGGATTGGTTTAACCTGTTTCGAAGTAAAAAGATTAAGGTCCAAAAGAGGAAAAATGGAGTTGCCAATCATGCCCCTCAAACATTAGCAATTTTGAAAATTCTTACTAATTTCATCACAGGCAGACTATGTGGTCTAGTGAGCAAGCACAGCCTTGGGGGTTTGTATACGTGAGGTTTCTGATTCTCGGCTTTCCCCCCATGAGCTAGTTGCATCAAATTTGCACAAGCCACCTGGGAATAACGACATTAACTTCCTAGAGCTATTATGAGGGCAAGCTTAGATATTTAAAATACTTTCAAGGAGTCACGGTCCCATTTCCAACTCCCTTCAAGTCATAAAAATTTCAAGTTATTTAATTTTAGAAATTTGTAATATAAGTTATACTTAAGTCTTATTTTTTAAAGAAGTTTATTTATTTATTTTGGAAGAGAGAGGGAAAGATAGAGTGCATGAGTGGGGGAAGAGCAGAGAGAGAGAGAGGGAGAGAGAGAGAGACTCCCAAGCAGGCTCCACGCTCAGCAAGGAGTCTGGACACAGGGCTGGATCTCACAACCTCGAGATCATGACTGAGCCCAAATCAACAGTCAGAGGCTTAACTGACTAAGCCACCAAGGTGCTCCATTCTTAAGTCTCATTTTTACAAAACTCAGACACAGTATATTAACTAATGAGTAAATATGGTTGGAATGGCAATATTAACAAAGGTCTAGTCCCTCATACGGTGAGGTCTGCAGAGGTACTCTGGGTCTGGTTTCAGAGTGTAAGAAGCTAGCCATACAACTTCAGTTCCCAGATGACCATGAGTTCCTGTTACCTCCTAGCTACAACATACACTGTATCCTTCTAATGACCTTTCCCTTTGCTCTTGCGACCAAAATAGCCTAAAACAATTGAATCAAAATCAGATAAAAATTAAAAACCGGTTATCATGGCATCCAAATTCCTACCTGTTTTGCACTGGAATTGTATGACCATAGAGGGGAAAATAATTTGTTATGCTTTTAAGGTAGATAAGCTTTTAAATATTGAGAGATACTATTCACAAAACTAGTATCCATTTTATTTAGCACGCAATAAGGATTTTATGCACACCATTCTCATATATGCATTTCTGGGCAAAAGGAAGAAAGTATTTTTGCTGCTAAAGTTGCATATACTTTTCTAGAATAAAAACTTTATACTAACCTTGTGGAGAAAATCAGAATGAATTAGTATGGTATATACGATAACCTACTATGTCATCGTGCCAGAAGTTTGACCAATTCCTTTTCATGGAAGTTTGAAAATGTCAAGTTCATTTTTAAACCCATGGCTAGTTTCATCTACTTTAAACCAGAAGTGACAAAATAGGAATTGACTGGGGGGAAAATTCTGCAATCCACTGTTCTTAATATTTGATAATCCATGTGAAGCAGGTTTACCACAAACTGCTGTGACAGAACAAAGATGACAGATAAACTCCTGTGACCAAATTAATTGGAAATGGATGCCTCAGTCTTGTGATCCTATTTCAGTTTTTGAAAGAATTATATGCACCTTCAGAGCATGCCACGTCTAAGGATGATTAGTCCTTGTACTGCTGGCATCAGGCTGATATGGCATGTTGCCAAGTGTCTCAAGAGAAAGCTAAAAGTTCAGTGGAGGTGGTGCAGACTGTGTAGCTATTCCAGGATTACCTCAGAGAACATCCTGGCTTTTCCGCTGAAAGCTTGTCAGAGTTTGATATCTATTCTCTTTGTGCCTGTGATGTGTGTTTTCAGGCTGCCATAAATGGACTTCCTTAAATTGGTCTCTTGTTTTTCTCACTTTTGCCATATTGCTGAGAAACATAAAGTAACTTCAGGCATTTTATCAGGCCATCTATATCCACATATCTGTTTCCACTTTTATTATGATTTATACATGTCAGAGAGATCTGGTGTTAAACTATGGCAACCAATCCCAAAAAGAACTCTTAATGTCTTCCACTTGTCTGAAAACAATAACATGATGTTAATTATTACGTAGAGGTAAATGGTCAACCATCTATCAGTCTGCAGCCAGCCAAAATAGAGCCGAATATTAAACACAGCCCAAATTAAATGATGAAATATCCTACAAATTACTAATTATAAACATATCATAATGTCTCTTGAATGTGCTTCCAACTAATTCAGTATGCGGGAAGAGAGCAGAGAAGGTGAGACTACAGACAGAACCAGTTTAGCTGTCTATTCAACTACTGAAGTTGGGTACTATATATACAGGCTTTCATTACAGTTTTCTGTAGAAACTTTTGTTAACATTTGAAATTTTCCATGATAAAAACATTTTAAAAACATGAAACCTAGCAACTTTGGAAGGTTATATTATCTAATGTGGCTGAAACAAATTTACTTTTCAGACTAGAAATATAATCTACTGAATCATCAGTATCAAATCTACTCTACACAGGAACCATAATAAATATATGAGATAAAATATATCTGTAGCTAGAGTAAATATTTCAATGTCTCATATAGATATATGCTCTTTATACTGATAAATCCTCTTCTTGCCTTGTCAAATCGACCATAACTAATGTGATATAAGGAAACCAGAAAAAAATGATTAATTTTAATAGGGACTTTTTTTGTTGGCATGTTTAACCTCAAATCACAAAAGATGTAAATGCTCTCAAATTAACCTTTTTTTAATGCTAAGGAAAAGTATTAAACATACGTAAAAAAACAGTCTACTCAAATGTTAGAACAATGTAACACAAACTTGACACTAATTTATACATATTTATCCTTTTATTTGCAATGTGAATAATGTTGCAATACGTATCTGCATTTATAGCAAAAGAATTCAAGTCTCCATATCATATCTTGATATACTTTTCAATGTAACAAAGATACATACTGAAATCCAGTAAACTGTTTAAAACAGACCTAATCATGTCACTTAATGTAAGTTTAAGTAAAATAGTCTTTCAAATCAAATTATATCAGAATTATTTTGACAACTTGGTAGTCATTCTCACTAAGAAAACATATTACATATTAACACACTAAGTGTTTTAGTTAATAGAGTGACACATTTACAACAGTGCAGCCCTATATATAATGACAATTTCAAAAATTATCAGTCACTCAAAAATTAATAATACATTCTAAGAATCAGATCTGAGGATGTAAATATCTAACAAATGTCATAATTTTGTTACTTGTAAGATCAATTGTGGGGAAACTATGTTGATCTGGCTGAGAAAAATTTTTAAGTCTATACAAATTTATTGATATCCTAAATTGAAAATTACTAATAAACTCAGACATGAAAAGTCAGATTATTGAAACTTTAACACATTTTTGATCAACTGCTTTATAAAAAGGTGACTGGAGAAGATTTGCTCCTTTGAGAAGACGTAGGGAAACACAGGAGTGGGAACTTAAAAGTATATTACAGTTCATGTATTTTAGATATTTTATCTTTATAGTCTTTAATTATTAAAAACAGAAAAGGTGGTATTAAGAAAACAAATATTTTAAAGTGATATATAAGAGCCAAAAAACACATAAGTACTGTAGATTTTCAGCTATTTACAACTGTTACTGCTTAATGTGTTAGCCAACACTCCTCTTTTCTTAAAAAAAAAAAATACATGCACAGAAAAACCCTTTAGATTCATAATGGTTATTTCTCCTGTGCTGGGGTTAAAACAAAATTTGTATTTTAAAAGAATAATAGCAAGGTGCCTGGGTGGGCTCAGGTGGTTAAGTATCTGACTCTTGGTTTCCGCTCAGGTCATGATCTCACTTGTGTTTTTGACCCCAGCATCAGGCTCTGCACTGTCAATGCAGTGCTTAGGATTCTCTCTCTCTCTCTTTCTCTCTCTCTGCCTCTCCCCTGTTCCCTCACACACATGCTCACTCTCTCTCCCTTTCTCTCAAAACAAATAAACTTAAAAATAAAATGAAATAAAATAAAATAAAATGTAAAATCAAAGAATAAGGACAATTATTGAATCAAACCTAATAGACGTGGTGTTTTGTACAAGTTCTCTCATGATCTCCTTCCTAAAGTCGTGAATTTATTTTCAGATTAGTAAAACAGTAAGTAGTGCCTTGGCTCAATGCCTGCTCAGGCTCTTTGCATACTGTGTGTCCAGAAAATAAAACCTGCCTTCAGTGAGCATCTTGTTTATTATTTTTAAACAATATTTACAATAAAGGTATTCAAAGCCAAGAAATTTAGCATAATTTAGCACATGTTGAATAGATGCTCTGAACCATGGGTGAGAATGAGAAAACGGAGAAATGGGTTTTGAGCATTCTTGGGAATGAATAAGAAGCTGTGGTCAGGCCAAGCAATGATTAAATCTATACCCACCTTAATGATAAAAGACAATACTTTGACAGTGTTTAATTCATCGTGGATGTATTAGGTGAAATTAAATTGATGCTGATGATTGAAAGAATTATTTTCTTTTTTTTTTTAATAATTTCTACTTTTTTTTTCCAACTTTTATTTATTTTTGGGACAGAGAGAGACAGAGCATGAACAGGGGAGGGGCAGAGAGAGAGGGAGACACAGAATTGGAAACAGGCTCCAGGCTCTGAGCCATCAGCCCAGAGCCCGACGCGGGGCTCGAACTCCCGGACCGCGAGATCGTGACCTGGCTGAAGTCGGCGCTCAACCGACTGCGCCACCCAGGCGCCCCTGAAAGAATTATTTTCTAAATTCATTTGATTCTCTTGTATAAATATTGGCTACAAGAGAATACCGCTGGAATTTCTGTGTGTGTGTGTGTGTGTGTGTGTGTGTGTGTGTGTGTGTGTGTATACTTGATAACAAAAAAATCTAATGATAAGAACTAAACATCATCAATACAAACAAGTGGTATCACCAGATTTTCTTTAGTGCATAGGGCCAATTTTAATATATTTCGTCTTTTATCAAATAAAAATAGTTTTTAAAAATAAGGATGAAATGACATAAAATTCACAATCTGCCCCATAATATATCCTGTGTGTAATACAACTACAATATCCTGAAATCCATGATTAGTTTGAAACCAAGTAACTCTATATCCAGGAGTCTAGCAAGATATCACCTTTCAACTCATTACCACTTTTTCTGCTGCAGAAACAGATTAATCTGAGAACTTACTGGTCAAACACTTTTCCTCTGCTTTCGCAATTAAAAATTTTTTTTCAATCATTTTTTTGAAGATGTCATACAGGGTGCTAATGCTTTCATAAGCACAATCAATACCTTTAGAGCACTGAAAAGTTGATACGAGTTGAATATATAGGCTGTTACAAATAAAGCTCTCTTTCTAAGTAGTTCAGTTTTAGAAGTGGTATTCTTGTGAATCCAAACAAATGATTTTATAAAAAGTAGAACAATACAGTTAAAGATCATTTACTATATATGAATGATACATCAAACACAAATAAACCAGGACTATTGAAAATAGACCAAATTTGAGTATTTAGTTTTAAAATGAGAATATTGATTAGATTAAATTGATTAAAATAAAATTAGTCATCTAGATATGACAGCACATTTGAATGTTTTGATCCATTAGTTTAAAAATGATTCATTAATTATGGGGCACCTGGGTGGCTCAGTTGGTTAGGCGTCTGACTTCAGTTCAGGTCATGATCTCACAGTTGTGAGTTTAACCCCCACGTTGGGCTCTGTGCTGACAGCTTGGAGCCTGGAGCCTGCTTTGGATTCTGTCTCCCTTTCTCTCTCTCTCTGGCCCTCTCCCACTCATGTTCTGTCTCTCTCTGTCTCTCAAAAATAAGAAATAAATGTTAAAAATTAAAAACAAATAAAGATGATTCATTAATAAAAAAGAGCATGATAATCTGATCTTTTATTTAGCCTAATGTAGGTAACCACCCACCTGGAATTTAACCCCAAGCTAAATTTTCTCTTAGACAACAATGAAATTTGGCAAAGAAAGAATTTTGTGCAAAGAAGCCACCTTTTGACTAGACTGAATAAGAAAGAGGATAATCCCTAATGGCTATTTAACCTCATATCATGTCTATTTGCCCATAGAATGTTCTCATCTGAACATCTAAATAAGGGTGTATTTGATGTATTTGGAGTTGCTAATATTTCCAGAAAGATATAAGGACATATGTTACTCCCTGAATTAACTTAATTTCTCCACTAGGATCTCCCTTGTTGGAACTGTTTATGGATCTTTACTCAAAAAGGCTATCATTACGGGGCTCCAGGAGGGAGCTTTGAAGTTCCTTTCTGTTCCTCCCCTAACTCCTCCACATTTCTCTCCATGGAGGAAGAGTGTGGACTTCAAGTTGGATTCTAGCATGGCAATTGAGCAACAAGTTCTAGGGATGAAATTCTCAAAAGAGGTAAGAGCTTTTCTTTACCTAGTATGGTGGTTGCCTTCTTCCAGCATCCTTCTGTGAGGTTCCACTCAGCATCTTCCCCACCATCCCTTTTCCTCCAGCATGGGCAGACAAAACTGGAGCTACTGCCCCAGGAGTGAGAGGTGCAGATGATCGTGCCTTTTTGTTGCAACGTGGTTACTAATTCTAAGGATTGGTGTTTGGGGGCAGAAACCCGCTTGGTTTGTTCTTAGATGAAAGGAGCACTCCATGTTTTTTTTTCTTTTTTTTTTTTTGAGAGAGAGAGAGCATGAGCACGAGTAGGGGAGAGGGGCAAAGGGAAAGAGAAAGAGAGAAAGACAGAATCTCAAGCAGACTCAAGGCTCAGCACGGAACTTGATGTGGGGCTCGATCCCACAATCATGGGATCATAACCTAAGCAGAAATCAAGAGTCAGATGCTCAACTGACTGAGCCATCCAGTTGCCCCTATTTATTATTTTTTTTATTAGAGTTCTGTGTTAGGTTTGGGGCCAAAGATTTTCATTATCATTTCTTCATTCAACAATTAATTATCAAGTGAGTAATGATTCAAGGTGCAAACTCTAGAATTAGTCTCTATAATTTGAATTCTAGCTTGATCACTGAAAAAACTGCAGAACTTTGGATATGAATTTCTTTGTGTCTTACTTTTCTCATCTGTAATTTGGGGATAATAATAATAAGTCTCTAGTAGGGTTGTTGTAAGAACTGATTAAGTTAACAAATGTGGAAACTCTTAAAATAGACCTTACATATAACAAGAGCTCAATAAACATTAGTTACTATTATTGATAATTTTTTAATATAATAAATATTGATAATGCTAGTCTTACTTGGCAAGCAGCTAGCAAGGGAGGACACAAATATGCACATGAAAGATAAGGTCCCTGCCCCCAAGGAACCTGTCTTATGGTACCGAGTCTTCATCTTCCTTTTTTTTTTAATTTTTTTTAATGTTTATTTATTTTTGAGACAGAGAGAGACAGAGCATGAACGGGGGGAGGGTCAGAGAGCAAGGGAGACACAGAATCTGAAGCAGGCTCCAGGCTCTGAGCTGTCAGCACAAAGCCCAATGCAGGGCTCGAACTCATGGACCTCGAGATCATGACCTGAGCCGAAGTCGGACGCTTAACCAACTGAGCCACCCAGGCGCCCATGAGTCTTCATCTTCTTTGGGACTCTAGAATTTGTCTGAAACATGATTCTTGACGTAAAGTACCGTCTTAATACCAATCTAACATTTTATCTTTATAACAAACATCAACTTTCAGAATAAGACCAGGCTAAAATCTTTTGTATATTTAAAGAGGCCCAACTTTATACTTCAAGCTTGATTTACTAACAAATGATTTTTTTAAATGATAATATTAGCTAATAAGACTTCATGAGAATGAATTGAAGTGTACGTGATGACAGATAAATGGAGGCCCAAAACATAAAGGATCCCAACGTTTCTCCTCAGTTCCTTATACCTGTCTTCAAACATGGGGTCTTGTTTTCTAAAAGCGTCTGGTTTGTTTAACATGACTACACAGCTATCATGGCTGTGTATGAGAACAGATGGAGCAGGTAAATGGGCTTTTTTTTTTCTAATTTTTTAAAAACGTTTATTTATTTGAGAGAGACAGAGAGAGACAGAGTGCAAGCATGGGAGGGGCAGAAAGAGGGAGACAGAATCTGAAGCAGGCTCCAGGCTCTGAGCTGTCAACACAAAGCCCAACATGGGGTTGAACTCACAAACCGCAAGATCATGACCTGAGCCGAAGTCAGACGCTCCACTGACTGAGCCACCCAGGCACTCTGGTAAATGGGCCTTCTGAAAGCAGAGACAAGAGTGTAAAAGGCTGAGATCAAGGAACAGTGCTGAGGTTTTATGGTCTATGGTCCTGGAGGCCTGGGAAGTATCATGCATATGCCCATAGAAGATGCATTTTTTTTCTAATTTACCTTGTTTTGATTTAAAAGAACATAGGGTTCTTTGAAGCAGTGATATCTAAATATAACCAATCGTAAAACTCACCAGAGAACTACTAAATAACATTAACAAAAAACCACAGAGCTCTGCTCACCACCCCTAACTCTCACCCTACCCCTGGCAAGAGTCAGATTTAGTCGGTCTGATAGAAGGATGATCACTTGTAGTTTCCCCACTCCCAGAGCTGCCCAGAGTATTTGAAGAGAGTACCAGGGTAGGATGTACTCACCTCAGTTTGATCTTTAGAATTATCATGCAGCCCCCAACTTCCACAGAGACTGTGGTTTTACCAGTCTAGGGTGAGACCTGACACTGGTATTTTAATAAAGCATGCCCACCTGATTCTAAGGTGTAGTCAGACCTACGGACCATGGGCCTAGTTCAACAGTTTCCTTCTGAGCAGTTTATAGCAAAACTGGATGTGATTTCTGTGCTTCAAAGCTAAGATATGCCATTGTCATTACCAGTAGAAGTTATATGAGCTCTTACTCTGCATTACAGCGCTGAGTGAAGACACAAACATAACTTGGGGTACACATCCCAACTACTAATGAAGCCAAATTATAGATAAGATTAAAAAATTAAATTCCAAAGTGACAGATGTACTATGTAATCTTCATCCACTCCCCCAGAAATAACCTGAAGACTGCTCTTTCATATCTAAGTTTCTCTTACTACTTTATCTCTTTCTCTTTTTGGTATTTAGATACTGCTTGTGCTGGGAGAAAAACAATCCTGCATGGTTTATCTGCTTTTTTACAATATCCTTTCATCAGCTTAGAAAAATGAAGAGTCAACATAATTTATTTTCAGGGGTACCCTACATAAAACACATATCCAAGCATTCATTCCAGTGCTTAGGGTAAGGAGATTTAATCATGGTATTTAGTGAAATAAAACCTACCTGCCTAAATCAGAATTTCTTCCAGATGAAGTGAGAGGGGTGATGAAACAGGACCTCACTTATTTGCATCTAAAAATACTGGGATAAAAATTAGACACACACACACACACAAACCCACACACTGACATTTAAAGATATAAAGTTGGGGCAGGTATAGGACCATCTAGACAGTATAATACCATGTAATACTAAGAGTTTCCTTACACCAAACAAGAATTAGGAAGTAGTACATCTCTTTGTACAGTTCAATGACCAATAGATTTAGTCAGACTGGAAAGGAACTAATTTCCCACTCTGGGAACATATCACAAATATCCAACCTAACATGAAAAGCACAATATCATTAAATACAGACAGTAATGAAATTTTCTATTAGTGCACATCAGATAAGAATACTTTGTCTCCTTGAGACTGGAACACAAATCCCAAAACTGTTGTCCTTGAAAAAGATGTATAAACAAGGCCATGACTCTGCGAATATCTATCATTTTTTTCATGTTAAAAATCTTGCCTTTACTAAGCAGATTTTCCTCTTTGTCCCTCTACATAATGTAAATGGTAACTGATGGCACATTGAAAATGGAAGAATTATTCATATCAGTTCCAAATGTACTTTGGGGGACAAATTTTTAAAACTTTTTATCATGAAAAATTTCCAACATACACAAAAGTAGAAAAAATAGTACAATGAACTTCCATGTATCCATCCATCACCTAGCTTCAATAATTAATTAACCCATTCGCAAAACTGTTTTTGTAAACACCCCTACCTACTCTCCCTACCGTAATGGACACACTGACTGGATTGTTTTAAAGCAAATTCCAAATAGCATGGCAGATCATTGGATGGGGGCAGCGGACAGGGCGGGCAGAGGGCATTTAGTCAAGCCATTATCCAGCATCTGAATAATTTGATTTTGTGTTCTTTTTAAATGCATATCTCTTGTACTTTTTTCATTCATAAATTTTTTTCTCTTATGTTTTAATGCTTTTATAGCTTGCCCAGAAAATAAAGGTTCTCTTAAACAGGCATACTAAAGGTAATGAGTGATCATTCTTCACACATGTGTATTTTAGATGGGTAATCTGAGACTCTATTAAAATAGATCATCAGGCAAGAAATTAGAGATGCAGGGATTTATTAAACACACATTTGCAACTATGTTCTAAACAAAGCTATTAAATACATGTGGTTTTCTCAACATTTTTCATATATCAGGAAAGCTCAACTTTTTCATTCCACTTTTACATTCATTTGACTAAGCAACAAATAGTCTACATAGATGCTTTTCATGTATCTAAAAACCAAGGCCCGCATAAATAGGACAATTTCTTATGTTTTCCTTTTTAATCTAATATATATTTTTCCTAGGGTGTTTCATTTTTACATGTAATGTCTTCCTTTAATATAATGTGTATTCAAACCTTCCTTCAAATCATAATCTTTTGTATCATGATGTTATCCTAAATAGTAAAGTCATGGCAGTACTAAAACAAAATGTGGTGGTAAATCAAAATTTATATCTGAGAATTCCACAGTCAACCAATTTTTGAACACAGCCCATCCCACCGGATCAAGCTCACTTCAAACTAACATCTTTTAGTTCAAGAATACATGTTCCCATTAGTGTCCTAGTCAGGACTGTGGTGCAGAGTTTGAAGAGCTAGTAGTGATTTTCAGTATTACGTTAAAATCACATTGAAATTATCCTTATGGTTAATTCCACATATTTAAAAACAAATTTTAAAGGTAAAAATTGTATCTTATTAAAGAAGGCTTGGAAGAGACACAATAACACTGATTCATAAATAGAATAAACACTGATTCAAAAGCTGGATTGTTTTTTCTGACTATTCTGGAAGATTTCAAAACTACTTCCAATAAAGATTAGTGACATGGTATCACAAAAATTGTTTTTAAAAAGAAAATCCTCCATTTCGATGCTAAGTAATTCCAAATGTTAAAAAAGAAATCAATGAAACAGTGTTTTCTTGCTATTGTAGTGCTTTAAGTCAGATGAATTTGTGATAGGGCAAAATCTTAGTGTGTGTGTGTGTGTGTGTGTGTGTGTGTGTGTGTGTGTGTGTGCATGTGCGTGCAGGTACCCACATATGCACAGATTATAAATCTCCCTCCCTCCCTTTTAGGCCACAGGTAATTAATTTAAAACTAGTTTATCTTCATGCTGAAGACAGCAATGAAATTACATATTTAAAATAAAACATACAAGACAATAAACAATAAATTTTAGAGACTTCTATAATGCTACATTTATTTAAAGAAAAATGCTCTTGCAGAAAAGGAGGAAAAATTAATCTGTCCTATTAGAAGTAATGATACTGATTACCCTTGGGGTAGGGTAATCACTGGAAAGGGTCAGGAGGAGTGAGGATTGTAGTGTGGTGGAAATGCTTTTTGATCTGAATGCTGGTTACAGGGTATATTCACTTCGTGAAGATTTACTGAACTTAAATATATGTGCATGCTTCTTTATATTATACTTACAAATTAAAAAAAAATTAATGTTTACTTATTTCTGAGACAGAGAGAGACAGAGCATGAGCAGGGGAGGGGCAGAGAGAGAGGGAGACACAGAATCAGAAGCAGACTCCAGGCTCTGAGCTGCCAGCACAGAGCCTGAAGCGGGGCTGGAACCCACAGACCGCGAGATCATGACCTGAGCCGAAGTTGGACGCTCAACCGACTGAGCCACCCAGGTGTACCTATACTTAAAATATTTTTAAGTAGAAAATGAATTAAAAGGATATTACACCATTTTTGTTTATATTTTTATATATCAGTACATATTTTCACATTCGTAAATATACACACACACACACAAATATATATATAGAAGCGGTTCTTTTAATTTCAGTGCTGTACAAGGCAATTATTTCTTATTTAACCTGATTTATTTAAAATATATGCTCCTTTGAGCAATTCGGAATAATTTTGGATGTGACTTAGCCTCCATTAGGAGTAAAGATGGCTAAATGAACTCTTTTAGTATAGGATATTTAAACTATCTCTATCAGGTAAACCAAAAGAACCGAAAAACAAAGATATATTCTTCATCAATTCTAACAGGCCTTTTTTAGAGACTACAAAATTTCCCTTACTTTTTTTTTTTTAATTTTTTTTTTCTTCAACGTTTATTTTATTTTTTGGGACAGAGAGAGACAGAGCATGAACGGGGGAGGGGCAGAGAGAGAGGGAGACACAGAATCGGAAACAGGCTCCAGGCTCCGAGCCATCAGCCCAGAGCCTGACGCGGGGCTCGAACTCACGGACCGCGAGATCGTGACCTGGCTGAAGTCGGACACTTAACCGACTGCGCCACCCAGGCGCCCCAATTTCCCTTACTTTTAAGGAGTAAAAAAAAGTAGCATGTTCCATAAAAGTTTGCACATATGTGCATCAATGTAACCAAAAGCCTGATGAACTCAAATTTCTGAGGGCTTTTATAAGTTATTCAAGATCTTTAAAATAGATCTTATTATTGAAAAATAAAATAGATCTTATTTTTGAAAAATGATATGAAATGTACAGTAAGATATTCAAGTAGTGTGGTCTCACTGAAAGTTTAATTTAATAATATTATCAGATAAATAATATTAAATACCCAAATAATATTAGGTCAATGAACATTTAAATGAATTCTATGAAACCTAATAAAAGACACAAAGCTATTATCCTAAAAGAAGGTGAAATTTCTAGTCATGGAACATTGAAAATGAAAAAAATGCAGACATCAAACAAAACCTGAAATCGGCATCTGGTGAAGTACACAGGATAGCTGAGCGTGGAAGAGACAGCTCGCTATAACAGATTTATTTATTTAGACATAATTAGACACTCAGGCAGAGGAAGCTACTTAATTTTAAGGTTAGCTTATGACCAAAAGCTCAATAACTTCAACAAGGTTAAAATGCTCAAAATCTCGGGGCGCCTGGGTGGCACAGTCGGTTAAGCGTCCGACTTCAGCCAGGTCACGATCTCGCGGTCCGCGGGTTCGAGCCCCGCGTCGGGCTCTGGGCTGATGGCTCAGAGCCTGGAGCCTGTTTCCGATTCTGTGTCTCCCTCTCTCTCTGCCCCTCCCTCGTTCATGCTCTGTCTCTCTCTGTCCCAAAAATAAACGTTGAAAAAAAAAATTAAAAAAAAAATAAAATGCTCAAAATCTTTACTAATTCTGAATATTCTCATATATAGCATATGTTTTCCCCTTTGTTCCTATGATACTGCTCTCTGTATTGCCCAGTTTGCCTGCCCAAATCGTTCCTTCGTTCCTCTACCACTCTGACATTCATCCTCTCTGAAATCTTTGATCACACCCCAGCTCCCAATGCTCTTTTTCCTTCTCTAGAATCCTCTGGCACTAGGAGCTTAACTTTTATGTAAGATGTGTTTTATGAATGCAACTCATTTTTTTCTGATGGGAAAAGTAAAGAAAGGACAACTTCCATGTACCACATTTTCTCATTGAATCTTTCCAGCAGTCCAATTCACAGATGAAAAAATTAGAATCACAGAGAGACTAAATAATTTGTCAGTCTTCACAGAGATATTAAAAACCAATATTGGGTTCTGAATACGGAGGCTGCTTGACTCCAAAATATTAGAGCCTCTATCTACCTTCAAGCAGATGTTGATTCTGAAGGACAGGGAAGACTGTACTTCACCATGGTACCTCTTCTAGAAAATGGGTTGCATGACTAACTCCACTATTCCTTGTACATTGCCAGAGATAGATGTCAATAATGAATCTGCACGTGCTCAGACACCCTGTTAATAGTAGCACAGGGACTAGAAACTATCTTCTGGTTCCTCTGCCCCATGTTCCACTGAACACTCAAGGATGAACAATTATATCTAAGTGGACAGCATATTGTGGTGGAAAGGATACCAGATTTAGGGCAGAGAAATCTGGGTTTAAATCCTATCTCTATGGCCAAAATGAACAAATCAGGAGACTATAGATGCTAGAGAGGATGTGGAGAAACGGGAACCCTCTTGCACTGTTGGTGGGAATGCAAATTGGTGCAGCCGCTCTGGAAAGCAGTGTGGAGGTTCCTCAGAAAATTAAAAATAGACCTACCCTATGACCCAGCAATAGCACTGCTAGGAATTTACCCAAGGGATACAGGAATACTGATGCATAGGGGCACTTGTACCCCAATGTTTATAGCAGCACTCTCAACAATAGCCAAATTATGGAGAGAGCCTAAATGTCCATCAACTGATGAATGGATAAAGAAATTGTGGTTTATATACACAATGGAGTACTACATGGCAATGAGAAAGAATGAAATATGGCCCTTTGTAGCAACGTGGATGGAACTGGAGAGTGTGAGGCTAAGTGAAATAAGCCATACAGAGAAAGACAGATACCATATGGTTTCACTCTTATGTGGATCCTGAGAAACTTAACAGAAACCCATGGAGGAGGGAAGGAAAAAAAAAAAAGAGGTTAGAGTGGGAGAGAGCCAAAGCATAAGAGACTCTTAAAAACTGAGAACAAACTGAGGGTTGATGGGGGGTGGGAGGGAGGGGAGGGTGGGTGATGGGTATTGAGGAGGGCACCTTTTTTTTTTTTAAATTTTTTTTTTTCAACGTTTATTTATTTTGGGGACAGAGAGAGACAGAGCATGAACGGGGGAGGGGCAGAGAGACAGAGGGAGACACAGAATTGGAAACAGGCTCCAGGCTCTGAGCCATCAGCCCAGAGCCTGACGCGGGGCTCGAACCCGCGGACCGCGAGATCGTGACCTGGCTGAAGTCGGACGCTTAACCGACTGCGCCACCCAGGCGCCCCAAGGAGGGCACCTTTTGGGATGAGCACTGGATGTTGTATGGAAACCAATTTGACAATAAATTTCATATATTGAAAAAAAAATAAATAAAAATAAATCCTATCTCTAGCATTGCTTTGTATCCTTAGGCAACATTTGCAAATACTCTCAGCCTATTTTCTTATCGGTACAACAACAGTAATAGAGATATTGAAGGTCTGTAATGAGAAGACTAAGGGATCTGATAAATGTTAAATTACTAACAAAATACTCACAGCTAGTCTTCTTGTTCCCTCCCAACTTACATGTCACAGTGAAATGCTGAATTCTGGTATTCTACTGAAATGTCATCATCTGCAGGGGTTCATCATAAAGCACAGTCCAGAAATGTACAGTGTATGTCCTCTACAGGGGATCTACTCCACATGGTCTTCCATGACCCCTCCAGGTGTCTATAAGAGAACGGTGCTCCTGGCTACTCATTACTCAAGAGTATTAAGGAGATGGCATCTTGAAAATAATTTCAAGCATTCATTATCATATCAAATAAGACAGATTTCAATAGAAGAGGGCAAGGAGTTGTGAAGGATATGGGTTCCTTTTTATTTCTGATTTGTTCCAGTCTACCTTCCAGGATGTCAGATGAACAGTCTTTATTTATAAATTATCCTACAGCTGAGAACAAAAGGATGAGATTATAAAAGGCAGGAAAAAGCTTCAGAAAGATGAAGAAGGAGGTAAACTTAAGGTCTACTAACTACATGTATGAATTAACACCCTGAATCAACAAGGCAATAAAATAAATGAAATCCATGTTCAGTGACTGGTTGCATCATTGCCACAAAGGGGAAAAAAAAACCAAAAGAAAACAAAAGTCAAACTGACATCCATTTTTCTCATGTTACTAAATTTAGAATGAATCCGAAAATGGAGTTTTACACTAAAAATGGCTAACCTATGGGGCACCTGGGTGGCTCAGTCAGTTAAGCATCTGACTCTTGGTTTTGGCTCAGATCATGATCTCACAGTTTGTGAGTTAGAGCCCCACATCGAGCTCTGTGCTGGCAGTGCAGAGCCTGCATGGGATTCTCTCTCCCTCACACTCTCTCTCTGCCCCTCCCCTACTTGGGCTGTCTCTATCTCTCTCAAAATAAATAAATAAACTTTAAAAAAAAAAAAGATGGCCAATCTAGAGCTGTACTGCAATACAGTAGCGACTAGCCATACATGGCTGTTGAGCACTTGAAATGTGGATCATCGGAATTAAGATTTCAAAGACTTAATATAAAAAAGAGAACGGAAAATACCTAAGCAGTAATATTTTTAATTAGTTATGTGCTGAAATAATGATATTTTGGATATGTTTTGTTATATAAAATACATTATTAAAATGAATTTCATCAATTTCTTTTCACTTTTTTCAATGCACTTATAGAAAATTTGAAATTACATATGTAGTACACATTTGTGGCTTGCATTACATTTCTATTAGACAATGCTGGCCTAGAATGAGAATCAAAGATATGTGACATTCAAGCAAGTGATATACATGAGAAATACTCTCTTCAACTCAAATAAGAGGAGTCGAACTTCATTAAGAATTATATTTGCCAACTGCTTCCTGAGTCACAGATGTTCATGTGATATTATGCAGTAGGTATTTAGCATGTTATTACATTGTCACCTGAAACGTTTTTGATCTTTAAGACAGTGATCTACAGAGATAAGATTTAAAGAACTTAATTCTAAATATCTATTTTAAATGTAAATTTTAAATATATTTAATGACATAGATGTCACTAGAATACCAGATTTCAATGTGTGTGTGTGTGTGTGTGTGTGTGTGTGTGTGTGTGTGTGTGTGTGTGTTTGTTTACAAGGTCAGGAAGTCAAAAGCAAAAGCAAAAGCAAAAGCTCTGAGGAACCTGAGACTTGTCATCTCTTTCCCAGACTATTCCAATGTCTTCCTTATTTATTTGTCTCTTCACTGGTCTCTTCTCAGTGCAACCCATCCTCCACACCACTGCTAGAGTTCTGGTTTGGAAGATTAATTGGATTTTGTCACTTTCCTCCTCAAACACCTCCAACAACTCCCAACATTTATAGCATAAAGTCTAAATTCTTCAGAGTTAAAGCTTGCCAACATCTCACTCCAAACCTCTTTCCACTCTCATCTCTGAGAATTTTCCACCACTAGCAAATGCTTTGCCCTTCCCAATCATGCCAAGCTTGCTCAGGAGCTCTGCTGCCCCCTGTCTCCTCCCTGTCTGGTAGTGATCTCCCCTTGCCTTTAGTGATATTCCCAGATGACTTGGGATGGCCGTTTCTATACCCTTTGGGTATCTGGTATATTGATATCTTCATATATCACACTTATCACATTATATTGTACAGGGCTGTTGCCCCACTGAAGATCAGTTTGTGAAGGAGGAGATGAAGACAAGCATCTTGACATTATACCTTTGTGCCCCTAGATCTAGGAGAGTGACAGACATGAACTGGATCTCCAACAAATATTCACTTTTTCCCTTCATCTTAGGTATGACCCACATAAGACTCTCATGTTTTTGAAACATCTAGTGCTTTCCTACAAATATGACCAACATCCCTACTGTTCTACCAGTTTGGAATGCTTTTCTTTTTGAAATTTGTTTCCTTTTGTTTTTACTTTTAGCAGAACAATACATGTATACTGTTTACAAAAAAAAAGTTAAATACTACAACCAGCAGTCTCATGTTGTACACTTTCTCATTTTCAAGCCCTACTTCCTAAAGTCCATGACTTCCAACTCCTTTAGGTATTTCTTTCTATTCTTCCCTTCATTCTTATATTTCTTAGACTGTGCTCTTAAGGAGCACAAAGGCAAAAGCAGATTTATCTGAATCTTCATGCTTCCTAAAATATCTTGTAGAGTACTTTACACATAATAGATACTCAACAAACACTTGTTGGTTGATTGAATGAATGGAAACGTGAATATTCATGTTCTCTGGTGCTTGAGCATAAACTACTCAATAGTTTCGAAAGTGAAAATGCATTCATATACCACTGTCAAGGCAAAGAAACAGGATAAAATGGGGTACCCATTAAGAACAAACAAGAAGGAGATAATGAAAGACGAGACAAGGTGGGCAGAAACCAGGCATCTTCCAAACCAAAAAAATCAGTCAGGGTAGCCGGGGAATATAGGTTACCTGAATGAGTTTTAAAATCGGATACATTTAGATTTTTGCATTCTAGCTGAATAACCTCAGGCAAATTACAGAACTTTCCTTGGTCTCCATTTACTTATCTATAATTGGTGATAATGCTCCCCCCCTTCAAGATCTGCTATAAATGAGCTTCTATTATGACCTATAAATGAAAGCTGCTTTATTATTTTGTGTGCATATGGGAATAATAATAACAAAAACAACATCACCCTGACAACCTCAAAGATAAGGCTGACTTCTGGTCTAACCAGAAGCTTCTTGTACACTTACTGCTGAGGCTTCCTCAGGCGAGGGCGGAAACAGAAGGAAGTGGTTATAGTAGGTAATGGCAAATACGTGGGAAGACATGAGGACAGATTCCTTCCTTCTAAAGGCAGAATTCTAGTTACATCTATATGTTAATCATCTTTTTTGTTGCTTGCTTCAGAGAGTCTACCAAGAAAAATAAAGTCTCTTTTTTAAATGGCACACTCAAAAGCACAATAACAATATTTTAGAAATGACAACAGATATCTGACTGCTGCTAAAATTTAATTCATATACTTGATGGAAGAGTGTATTTCATAAACATCCTATACTAATGTAATCCATACACTGAGTAAAAACTCTATCTTCAACTTTCTATTAAGATAGATATGCCAGGATCTCAAGACAATAAAATCTCACTAGAGAGTATCATATACCAGAACCTTAAATTGCTCTCAGCATCTCCCTGATGATTCACTGCATTAATGATAAGTGATTGGTTAAAAGCATTTAAATCAACCTTATGATCTTGAAATTTTCCATGAACAAAAACAATATCCATTTAGAAAGATCTTGCAAAAATGATTTTGTTGTATAGAAAAAGAGAAACATAGCACAATAAATTATTTTAAAGCATTTGGCTAGTGAAGTAATTTCCTCTACTAGGTGGAATATAACACAAGCCCCTGAATCGCAAAGTGCTTATAGGTGACGGGTAATCCAAAATACTTGTGCCCCCTTCCATCTACCACAGACACATGAAATTATAAAATAGGTGATGCACAAAATCATTAAGCTGATCTGAAAATATAAAACCTCAAAGCAACTAACAATATCAGAATGTTGTCCTCATAGCCCTAAATAACCTAAGGGTGGAGGGAAGAAAAATTATCTTCACATATGGTGGTAGACTTTGCTAGTTGTGCAATATTTTTTATATATAACAACTGTAACTACTTACTAGTTGTGGTCCACTTTAGAGAAAAGAAGACCCCAAACAGAGAAATAAGGATGGTTTAAGTGGGGATGTTTTTATGTTTTTAATGAAAGCACAGGTACAAACCAAGTCTCTGAAATGGAATTAATTTCGAATTAAATGACTTTATCATTACAACTTTTTAAGTCAATGCTCATTCTAATAACAAAAGTAGAATTTAAGTAATCTGGATTTGGACATTTGAATAAATTAAAAGCGTATTTCTTTCAACTGAATTCTTTGGCTGACAGGGCATAAGAGAAATTCACTTCTTTGGGGAAGGCAGCTCCCTGTGTCCTAGAATAAAAACTAAAACAAATGACAAATAAACAAAAATATCTTGTGCCTAATACATTTGACATTCTATTGGTGTCTTCCTCCTGTGTTATTAAGGGCCTTTGATGACTATAATAACTACAGAGAGAGAGAGAGAGAGACAGAGAGAGAGAGAGACAGAGAGATACACACAGAGGGAGAGAGTAGAAGGAAAGATACACACACGGATCTGATTACTGTCTTGCAAGTGGATATTTTCAAATGTCAAAAATTTCAACTCACAAATTTGTTATTAAATTGTAGATTAAAAACCCAAATAAAAAGCTTCTCTTTCAAATACTGTTAAGCTCCAGATATACAAAAAAATCTTTTTACTACAAAGTAGCTAGAAATGCTGGATGAAATTTAATAAGCATTTCTCAAAATACACAGCTGACTTTGTAAGAAAGCAAGCAAAAATTTACCATACAACTCAGCAATTCTTCTTATAACCATCCACTCAATATAAAAAACAAAAACAAAAACATGTGCTCATACAAAGACTTGCATGAGAGTGTTCATAGCAGGATTATTCATAATAGCAAAAATTTAGAAACAACTCAAATGTCCATTAACTGATAAACAGATAAACAAAATATGGCATATCCAAAAAACAAAACAAAACAAAACAAAACAAAACAAAACAAAATATGGCATATCCATGCAATGGGATACTATACAGCACTAAAAAGGAATAAAACATTGAGATATGCCACAACATAAACGAATATCAAAAACATAATGCCAAGTGAAAGAGGGAGACGCAGAACACCACACCTTTTATGATTCTATTTATATGAACTGTCCAGACAAGGCAAATGTATATAGATAGAAACTAGAATAGCAGTTGCCTAAAGTTGGATATGGGAAGAGAGATTAACTGTAAACAGACAAGAGGATCTTAGTGGGGTGGTAGAAATACTCTAAAACTGGATTTTGGTGATAGTCATACAATTGTTAATTTACTAAAATAATTTAACTGTGTACTTAAAATGGGTGAATTTTATGTTATATAAATAAAGTCTTCCTAAAAAGAATGTGAAAAATTTAAGGACTCCCAAATTAAGGAAGAATGCCACAATTACCTGGAAGAGACTTGTTAATCTTGGTAGCCTGAGTTTAATGGCCATGTATGCCTGAAGAGGGAAAAATGAACTCCTCTGAGAATTAAAGTCCTAAACCATCCTTCACATAAATTTGGACTGTGAATTACCCTTTAATACTGCTCTTGGAAACCTCTACCCAAGTAATAAACTCAAACTCACCTGTCCAAATCGGTAGTGCCCCAGAGCTCCTGATGGAAGCAAACACAGATTTTTGGAGGCACATCCAGTAGCCCAAGTCCCACTGGAGTTCTACAGATAAAGCTCAAATCAGAGCTCACATTTAAAACACAAAACAGGGGCGCCTGGGTGGCGCAGTCGGTTAAGCGTCCAACTTCAGCCAGGTCACGATCTCGCGGTCCGGGAGTTCGAGCCCCGCGTCAGGCTCTGGGCTGATGGCTCAGAGCCTGGAGCCTGTTTCCGATTCTGTGTCTCCCTCTCTCTCTGCCCCTCCCCCGTTCATGCTCTGTCTCTCTCTGTCCCAAAAATAAATAAATGTTAAAACACAAAACAAAAACAAGACTAAGTCCCAAAGGAGTTCAGATTTTAGATTACAAGATCATAAATGTAATAAATGCATATTTAAAATGTTTGAGAAATAAAAAGGAAACTGAAAACATGAACAAATAAAGACTATATGAAAATGAATCAGAATTTCTACAAATCAAAACCATGATTACCCAAATTCAAAATGCAACAGACACTTAAAGAGACAATTAGAGCTGAAGAAAAAATTAATTAATTGGAAGACAGATCTGAAGACAGAATCTTTTATAACCCATGGAAGGATAATATAAAAGAGAGTTTAACAGACAAGAAAGTCTAATATATGATAAACTAAATTAAATTAATTAAATCTCCAGGAAAAAAGCATAGAGGTAATGGAGGAAAGGCAATATTTGAGAACTTAATAATTGAAACTTTCCCCCAAACTGATTAAAGAACTGAGTCCTTAGATCCAGGATGCTCTACAAAGTCTAAGCATGGTAAATAATAACAAATATATAAGTAGAGCTGTCAGAAAAACTGCAGAACGCTAAAAGGAAAAAAAAAAAGGATATTATCAGCATTCCAAAAAAAAAAAAAAAAGGAATCACTAAAAAGGGATGATGACTCTCAGCTCTCTCAATATAATAGAAGCCAGAAGATAGCAGAATAATATCTTCAAAATACTGAAAGAAAATAACTATAATTTTAAAATATTATGTACATAGCTACATATCACTCAAGAATTGGGTACCCTAAAATGTGATCTTATATTTTTAAAACATTTCTGCATAAAAGGCCCATCACACATCTTTGTTCGTGAATACAATGTTCCCCATTCTTGAATAAACTAACAACAATGTTATCCTGCCTAATCTAAGCTATCAGGTAAGAAATTATATATTATTTTCTTAATGTATATAAGAAGTTAATAAAGAACATTTCTCAAATCAGTACACCAAAGAAATAATACCCTTTTATCACATAACATGACTTACTTGAGTAATCAATATATTTTCTACCCCCCATTGCAATTCTGAGGAAAGGTAAGCCTAGTAGGTCTCCCAAAGAAGGCTGACAGTGGGAGGTGGGAAGTCATATGGTCTGTAGGAGAAAAAGGCCTCCAGCTGGGGAAAGAGGACAGCTTGGTTTTGGCTCCGTTTCTTCCTCTGTAAAAAGTAGGGGCTTCATAGACATCAACATTTTCTGATGGCTGCTATGGCTCTCAAGCCTGATAATCTTTTAGCCCAATCCTATAGGATGAAATTTCTGTCTTCCATAATTTCAGAAGCCATAATAAAGCTAGTTGGAAATATTTCTAGATGGAATTTGTAGCACATTATATAACACATTCTTGCAAAATTTTCCCACTAATAATTGTATTAACTAGAAGTTTCCAGTCTGGACTACTCATCCCATTCCCCAAGCCCCAAGAGATTTAATAACAGCAACAACGGTTTTGAAAGAGGTTTACAAAACTGACAGTTTTTTTCCCCAAGAATACAGTGCTGGGTAGGGGATACTAGGTGCCAGTTTACAGGTCTTCCCAACAGTACCAAGTATATTGCTACAGTGGCAAATTTTCAATGACTGTTTTCTTCCTGTTTAGTTGTGTCATTTGGGACCAGACTGATACATTAGGCATAAGCAATATTCTAGGTGATTTTGCTGCCTGGTGTTGGCTAGGCTTTCCCTCCCATGCAAAAACAAAATGGAAATTTAAAAGTGCTTGTACCTGCCGCTAAGTCTAGACCATGTCTAAGGTTTCAGAATCCCCAGTGAGGCCAGGCCTAGCTAATCCAGAGTGGTCCAGAGGCTGGAACAGAGGGGTGTAAACACAGCAGTACCATCCTGTCAAATGGCTTACTCCTTTCACCTCAATTTTAGGAGTAAAATGTCTGTTTCTTTAAAACCAAAAACAAAATACAGTTCCAGGCAGAGAAAGCAAGAAATATGGTAGTTAAATATCTGCCCTGTAATATAACATAATGTTAAATTTAAGGCCAAGTCTAACATGAAAAGATACTCAACATCACTTATTATCAGAGAAATGCAAATCAAAGCCATGAATAGATATTACCTCATACCTGTCAGAATGGCTAAAATTAAATAAAAAAAAAAAAAAAAAAAAAAAAAAGAATGGCTAAAATTAACAAAACAAGAAACAATAGATGCTGGCAAGGGTGCAGAGAAAGGGCAACCCTCCTACGCTGTTGGTGGGAATGCAAACTGGTGTGGCTACTCTGGAAACCAGTAAGGAGCTTCCTCAAAAAGTTAAAAATAGAACTACCCCACGACCCAGCAACTGCACTACTACGTATTCGTCCAAAGGATACAAAAATATTGATTTGAAGATATACATGCACCTGGATGTTTATAGCGGCATTATCAACAATAGCCAAATTATGGAAAGAGCCCAAATGTCCATTGACTGATGAATGGATAAAGAAGATGTGATGTGTGTATACATATATGAATGAATGTTACTCAGCCATCAAAAAAGAATGGTATTTTGCCATTTGCAATGTCGTGCATAGAGCTTGAGTATATTATGCTAAGCAAAATAGGTCAAAGACAAACACCACATGATTTCACTCATATATGGAATTTAAGAAACCAAACAGATGAACATAGAGGAAGGAAGAAAGAAAAAGAGAGATGGAGGCAAACCATAAGAGACTCTTAACTATAGAGAACAAACTGAGGGTTGTTGTAGGGGAGGTGGGGCAGGGAGATGGGCCAAATGGGTGATGGGCATTAAGGAGGGCACTTGTTATGATGAGCACTGGGTGTTACATGTAACTGATGAATCACTAAATTTTACTCCTGAAACCAATACTACATACACTATATGTTAACTAATTAGAATTTAAATAAAAACTTGAAAGAAAAAAAATAAGAAAAATAAAATTAAGGTAAAATCTAACACTGACTTAAAAATCCTACAGTGACTAGAGAGCTAACAAGCTTGTCCCTTTCTGAATGAGAAGTTGACCTTTGGTTAACTTCCTAGATCTGTTCCCCTCAAACGGTACATTAACTATGTTACTAGGCAACATTGCTTATAGTAACAATGGCAGCTAATTGGTAGACAGCATCTGAGTGGTTTAAGAGAACTATAAATACCTGATGGGGACACCACGGCTTTGGATTTCTTTAGTGCAGGCATTCTTGTAACGATTCATGTAACTTTCAGGGATGCTAGATGCTGTGCCTATTGACCATTACAAGAGACATTCGTTCATGGGGGTATGAAATTTCTAAGCCAGGGCAGTGCCCACACCCACACCATGTGGATCTCATCTCCTTGCACTTGAACTTTCATCTGGTGGTGAAAGAAAATACTTCCCTGACTGCTGGGTGAGCTGTGTGATGGACTGGTGCAAGGCCTCCTAGAGAAGAGGACTGTCCTCTGGCAAGAGAATGTTCCCATCCTCATCCTTCTGAATAAACTGTGCCAATGGTGGTCTACGATGGCTAAAAGTCTAAATGTTCAGTTGAATGTGGGCAAAGCATCCGAATGTTTAATTTTTTGTGTTTCTTATGGTTTTAGGTCTATAACCCAGGACAAACAGCATAATGCTAAAGTCACAGACAAATTAATTTTAATAATATTTGTATTGGTTCTTTCATTCAAGAATTTTTTTAGAAGGTTCATTGTAGTTGCTCTATGATAAACAGATGGTAAGGTAAGATGACAAACAGGAAATACAATTAAGTTGCCAGTGCAGTCATCAGTGGAGCTGGCTTTATTTGAGATATATTTCAAGGGTGGAGCTGCCCTGGCTTATTAGTGGATGTGATGAGAGGTATAAAGAAGAGTGAAGCATCAGGGACACCTAACTTTCGGCTGGAATAACACGGTGAACAGCAATGCCATTTACTGAGTCAGAGGAGACCAGCAGTGGTTATAAAGAAGTGATAGAAATGGTGGTGAAGAATAAACAGGCTTCTACTCTGCATTTAGATTAACCCCCTGAAAAGTAAGTACTTACATACAGCAGTGTGGGGAAATGATGCTTTGAGAAAAGTGATAATACGGATCCAGTTTTATAATCAGAATTATATACTTAATTCCTTTTACAGGAAGTGGGGATGAATAAAGAAGAAAAAGTAAGAAAGGCAAAACACAGCTTTAAGTGTGCAGCACATCATGTGTTAAATTGAAACAACCCCAAAGTTAAACTTCCTTTACTGTTCAAGGAGAAAATCCTTCACTATGTACTTCAGGATAAAGGATTTGCAACTATATGGTGCTTGAGAAATATGCTATTGCTGTAATTTAACTCACTGTATGTGGGCTTCAAGATGCACAGTGGCATTCCAAACCAACTTTTAAAGAAAATTGCATGGAATTTTCAAGACATCAGGAGCGTTCTTTAAAGTTATGCAGAGAAAACGGATTTTTGATAGTTATGAATTACATTTAGTGCTGCCAGATTGCAGGGAACACTCTCTTTGCCTCAGTATGGTTAGAATTACTGTTGACAAAGTTTTAATTTAAATTTTAAGGATTTAAATGGAAGAATATAGGTCACTGAATTTTCATTCATTGTGTAAGTATTACTAGTGGCAGAAAGCAAGCTTTGTTAGTGAGGGTCCAATTTTGGCCCTGGAGTCCATCTTTTCTGTAGTAGTTGGGAATTGAGTATGTGTTAGTGAGAATAATTTGGCCCTCAGTCAGTCAATCAGTGGACTGAACACGCACAGTTAGAAACCTGCCTGGCACAGAACAGAAGCTTGGTTCAGAAATAATAAATGCATTTGTGAGACAGACTCAAGTCCACACAAATCATTTATTACAATCACAAGCTAGAAGGGATTCGATCTTTCCTAGCAGGTTGTAGATTTAGATAGATTTGCAATAGTCGGAAAACACACTACACAGCCCCGAAGTCTAATTCTACAATTTTCAACTGGTTTCCTAAAGTTGAAAAACAGAGGTAAATATTTGTAGAGCCCACTGCATATAAAAAGATGTTTTCAAGAGCCTTGCCATATCCAGGAAACCATAAGAAATTATAGTAGGTGTCTAATTTTAACGTTGTATCTTAAAATAACAAATGTAAAAGTATATGCTATATAAACTATTAAAAATAAAGACCACTTCCTGGAAGAGGAATTTAAAAACTGTATTTTTTCATAAATCCGAATGAGTAGAGTAAGTTTCAGATCAACAATCTAGCAAAAGGATGAAGTATGAGTGGCACAAGAAAACCAGCATACTGTGGAAAGGCATAGCCTTTTGAGCCTTTGTGTGTGTAGAGGAGAGGGTCTTTCTTCAGGTTTGCGCTGTTTGGTGTCCCATTGTCCTCATTGGCCCCCAGCTCTAGAATCTGTGTTTTCCTCCAGAGAATGATGAGTATAATGGGTAATACTGACACGCATAGCACATACTCGTGTGCGTTCCCTAAGTGTGCTCTAGCCCCAAAACATTGTTGAAGTAAGAATACAACAGAAATTTGGAGGGATATGCGTATGGGGAGGAGGTGACTGGCTTTCATAACACATGTCACAAGCATGTAAATAATTAATAACAGTATACTGGTAAGTACCACATGCCAAAAGCTGTGACAACTAAGAACCCATAAATTATGTGCAAATTTCAATATGCTTGCTAAACTCACCCCTCCTTCTGCTGCTCAAGAAAATTTTGCCAGAATCCAAGTGAGTGAAAAGAAGAAATTACTAAATTTGTTCTAATTTATAATTCTTTAGAAAATAAATCCTTTCCAAACCTTGATTGCAAGGTGTGTTGTGATGGCAAAGTTGAAAACGAATGCTTTAAAGGATTTCATGTGATTTCTTATGTAAACCAGAGCAGAAGGTATGATTCTCAGAAAAAGCCAAGTACATTTGCCTCAACATAAAATAGGACTGATTGAATTTCAAACTCTTCATTTATTTTGTAGAGCTGAAATGTTAAGTTCCTTATTGCTGTTCAAAATTGGCTTCAATTGTATGCTATTATATATGTATAATTATATATATATATATATATATATATATATATTATTCTCATTCATTTGAAAGAAGTGTTTGGTTACTATAGGATATACGTGATTTAAAATTTCAAACATATTCTCCTCAAGCACATTCAGAATGTCATGCTGGATGATTTCAGCTTGGTCATGAGCTGCTTCACGCACGCCGGTCTTGTCCTCAGTACACCAGAGAAGCATCTCTGGACTTCTAATCTCCAAATCTGACTTTCCAAGGCTGACTTCAGAGAGATTCTCAGACAGAGGGCAGGGAAGGGGATGGAGCCTACCAGGGTATTATTGTGATTTTAAATCTAAAAGAACAGAAGAATCCTTTCTGAGAGGAAATACAATATCTTCAAAGCAAAACTGCTTTCTTGGAGAAGCTCCTAGACATAAATGTGAAGAAAGAGATAGTAGGAAGGGAAAAAGTGGGAAATTTCATCTAAGAAAGAGAGACAGATGATTAAAAGTCGTCATTCAATCATCAGACAGTACTCAGCTAGTTTCTACTATTTTTTTTTCTTCTAAGAATGATTTGCCACATAAAAGTATCATGGTAAGCAAGTTTTACATTCTATCAGTATAAAGGTCGTTCATTTTGAAAGGATACATTATATAACAAATAGAAACCTACCCTAACTCACTGAAGACAGACAGAATTTTCTTTTGTTTACTTCTTATTTCCAATTTTAAAAATCTCCTTTTCTCTGCCCACATTCAGTCATTCGTAATGAAAGACAAGTCGCTTTCAGGTACTCAGCACACATTGCACACAGACACACACAGGCTGGATCAGCCACGTCAACTCCACACAATTGTTTGAAAAGTTGAAAAGTTCAAACTATTTATTTAATGTCATGCAGATAAACCCAAGAAAAGGAACATATTTGACAGATAAATTTTAGGTGACTGAGTCTTATAAACCCAAGGAAATGTTTTAGGATAAGCGTTAAAATGAACACTTTAATATTTAAAAGTACACTGGATTTACCAAATTAGGAAATTAACAAAACTACCTTTTTGCCTCAGGAGAAAGTTCCATTTAGTAACTATCTAAGGTGAAATCAATCATCAAGAGAATCTCTTTGGTTCTCTTACTCCCAAAGATACGAGACAGAAGCACCACTAACCCCTTATTCCATAGATAATAAAAGCAATATGTGGGATTTGATGAGCATGGGAAGATTGGCATCTGCTACCCCAAGAAGAATGGTGACCATTCTGTAGCAAGGAAATTCATCAGTTTTCTACTCCTGAGCAGGTCACTGACAGATGTATTTCTTACCTATACACTGAAGGAGAAGTTGAACCATAGCAGCATCAACTCCTGGTTATTCTGGTAAGTGATAAAATCAATTTAGTGAGAGTCCAACAAGCATTTTAAATGCAAAACGTATTTTTCACGGTAAGACAAGAAAGTATGAAGGCCCTGAATGAGATTATAGAAGACCATACAGTTTGAACAATTTTCTACTTACTTCCAAATGGATACAAGAGGTCTAATTTTACACTTAACTTAAAACAAATGCAGCAAACAAATCATAAACAAAATCAGAAGGAAACTCCAAAAAGCTGGAGTAGCTAAAATGTAAAATTACTTCTCCCTTCTAATTCCCACCTCTAACTTCTCCAAAAGCAGAACATGCAGGTAAAAGATGAAGAGAGTGTTGGATACAAGGAACTAGAAATTTCTAGTGTGTTGGGAATCTCTAAATGAGGATGCTTTAAAACTCAGGGGCTGAACTGCTGAGTTGTAATGGGAAGGTTGGACTTGTGATGAAATACAGAATAAGTTTTAAGCTGGAGGAACAAAAGAAAACAATAATAGTCTTATATGGTGACATAAGATTCAGAGCGCAACAGATTTTTAAAAGATGAAATTTTCTAAATTAAAAAAAAAAAGAGCCTAATTCACTCAAAGAACCAGAGCTCTTTAGAAAAGCAGCTGTTGGGGCGCCTGGGTGGCGCAGTCGGTTAAGCGTCCGACTTCAGCCAGGTCACGATCTCGCAGTCCGTGAGTTCGAGCCCCGCGTCAGGCTCTGGGCTGATGGCTCAGAGCCTGGAGCCTGTTTCCAATTCTGTGTCTCCCTCTCTCTCTGCCCCTGCCCCGTTCATGCTCTGTCTCTCTCTGTCCCAAAAATAAATAAACGTTGAAAAAAAAAGAAAAGAAAAGAAAAGAAAAGCAGCTGATGCCACATCTCTAATATGAAATGCACAAAGCCTGTTGTATCTGACGTAATCAGTCTATATCAAAGGCACATGGGAACCAACTTGAAGAAGCTTCCATTACCAAAGCCAGGACAAAGTGACTGTAAGGGATTGCTGAGTTTATAATGATAATTCAACAACAACAACTCTTCACTGGCACCTTTGGAGGATGATGGAAACATAAAGAGAGGAAAGGTAGTAAATAAAGAGAAAAAGTCATGTATTAGTCTTTTCTTTCCTATATAAATTGAACGCAGGTAGACCAAAAAGTTGATCATGGAAAGTTGCTATTACTATAAGGAAGCGCTGCTAAAAAAAGAAAAGAGAAAGACCTTCTATAAAGTCTGAAAAGCTCAATCCTATCAGTGTTAGTGGACATAATGATGTGAGCCTAACTAGTGACAGACATGCATGCAGTAAAATCAACTATTTTAATGTTCAATTTATATTTTATTGTAAGTGCTACCACTTTCTAAGGGGAAACATAATAAATGTTTTTGTTTTGTTTTAAAATAAATCAGATGCCAAGTATCTTAAGTAGGTAATTAGTCAGCAAATAATGAAAAAAGATTTAGTCAAACATCAGCTGGGGAGAGTAAAATCATTTCAAAGAGAGGGTGAAACCCTAGAGAATGCTTGCAAGTGGAGGAGATGTGGTTTGATGCTTTAGAAGGAAGAGATGCAGGCCTTATTTTTTTTTCTCCCTTTCTACTCCTCCTTTTCATATCTCAGAAAATGGGGAGTTCTAAAATTAAAGGGCATAGAGGAGGTAGAGTGCAAAGCCACACCGAAGAGAGAGTCCATTCTGACTTTTCTGAGAACATTCTTGGAAGAGGCTCTCCTAAGGGAAGGAAAGGAAGGGGCACCTGAGACAGGTGATGACACTGAGGCCCCAGGAACCTCTGGGCTCAGGTTCAAGGGAGATGAACTTAAAGAGGAGCACAACTGCTTATGTTTTTGAGAACCGTATGACTGCTTATCTCTAGAAATAACTGTACTTTTAAAAAGTTGCTATGAAATTAGGTCATTTAGTATTGGCTAAAATTGCTTTTAAAGACTGTTTCAATGAAAAAAAATCATTTGTATATGAAAAACAGAGACATTTGAGGAGTTATCTGTACATAATCCAGTAAATGATTTGAAGTAGGATATTTTAGTTCCAGATTTGCTAATTAATTAAAACCTGTCTGGGCTCAACTTTCTCCTCTACTAAAAAAGAGCAATAATATTTCTGCTTCCTTCATAAATTTGGGGGGGAAATTAAATTTTTTTTAGTGTTTATTTATTTTGAGAGAACGAGAGAGAGGGAGAGAGAGAGGGAGCAGGGGAGGGGCAGAGAGAGAGAAAGGACACAGAGGATCCAAAGCAAGCTCTGTGCTGACAGCAGGAGCCCCACGCAGGGCTTGAACTCATGAACTATGAGATGATGAACTGGGCTGAAGTCAGATGCTTAACCGACTGAGCCACCCAAGTGCCAATTCTGGGGAATAATTTAGGTAGGAGATGTAAGAAAAATTTTTTACTTATGAAGAATTATATATAGTGTTGAAATTATTAAGAAAATATTTGTTGAATACATGATTACACATTGAACATCAATGAGAGTCTCCATCTTCTGGCTAGGGAATGTTTAATCACAGCATGCAACTGATATTTGGTGCTGGCATAACAAACTTATGGTGAATAAGCACATTAAACCTATTAAGTTCTGTAACTATATAATTAGATCTTACAGGGTAGCTTTGTGACAGTGTTTGTCCACAGATGGACAAACATGGTGGCGTGCAATTCAGTCACATTTCTTAAGCTCTGACAACTGGGAAACTCTAGCAAAGCTTTCTTAGTAATAAATACTTTTAAGCACATCACTGACCTATGAGTGATTATACAAGAGACTGACTTACTATTAAATCCTTATCATACCACTACTTAACAAACTATGTGAACCTGAGCCTTTCTAGGCCTCAGTTTCCACATCTGTAGGCCTGAATATTAACAGTACTATCTAAAGTGGGGCATTAAGGGGGTTAAATAATGCCTACAGAAAACACCCAAAAAATGTTAACTATTCTATCATTATGATTATTGTCATGAAAGTTTACATTAGATTTCTTTCAATTGAACTGGATACTTGATTAGTAGTTAGAACCCAAAGTAGTGTTTCCTTTTATATATGTTAAGTGAAGTTGTTACCATGGGAATGGTGAATAAGACAGGAAAAGTTGAGATGAAAGTTGGAACTTACCCTGAATTTTCAACTAGAATATTTTCATAAGGTTTCTTCAAAATTTGCCCGTGTGTGCACGTAATCACTTTGGATGATTTCTGTTCTTTCTTTAGATTAACCAACGCATACAAACTCATCCATTCAGACACCTGTTCTTGCTCTGAGCCTTTCCTAGGGCTGTACTACCTCAAATGCCCTTCCTTCTCATCTCTGTCCTCCCATGCCTCTTCCATTACAGACACTTCCCCAGTGATTTCAATCCCTGATGATCGGCCCCTCAAAACCCTATATCTTGTAGGGCCTATTTTTTTTCTTTGACCTCATCATATTGTTTAATCTGTTAAAAAACTTTTCACTGTTTCTATCTTCCTTCTCAATGTTAAAGAGTAAACTTCCTATCCAACTCGGTATCCTCCACGGCACCCAGCCAGCAGTTATACAGTAAACATCTGCGGAATGAAACAAAACATAAAACCAGTCCAGAATAAATCGCAGGATTAGAAGGAATTTAAACATCATATAGGTCAATTCCTTACTCAATGCTTCCATCTTTCCACATTCTCCTAAAGAGATTATCTCAGCTTGAATAATTCTTTTTTTTTTAAATTTTAAAAGTGATCTTTACAATCAATGTGGGGCTCCAAACCACAACTCCAAGATCAAGAGTAACATGCTCCACTGACTGGGCCAGCCAGGTGCCCCTCAGCTTGAATAATTCTTGCAATAGAGAACTCACTACTATTCAAGGCATCTATTTTCAAGAAGTTTTAAACACTAGGAAATTGTTTCTCATGTAGGATACTGGAAACATAGTATTATTTCAATTATCTTGGTGTTCACTGTAGTCCCCTTTAGATCTAGTTGTCACTGATAATAATAAAAATTCAATAATAATACAGCATACTACAGGGAAAACAAATGCTTAGAATGCATATTCTCAAAAGTGTGTGATTTGGGACAAATTTCTTTATCTATAATAGGCCTCCTTTATAAGATTAATGTTAAAAACATCTAATTAAAATTAAAATTAAATGCTACATTTTAGAAATGTTAGAAGTAATTGAGGAAAGTTGGAAAGTGAATATTTTAGTTAATGATTCAGTTAAATATAGAAATTTAGTATTTATTTATAAAAAAACTAATTAATTTAGAGCAACAACATACATGCATCTGGAGGTATAAGAAAGTTTCAGGAGCAAGCAAATAGAAATTGGTCCATTTGTCTTGCTAATGTAGGTTAAAGGTTTCTTAATTAAAAAAAAAAACAAACTTCTTATATTAATGAAGCTAAAGCTGGCCTGTGAATTGGTTATGGGAGCATTAGCTTGAAGAAACGTCTTTAGTCCTTCTCAATAGATTTGAGATTCTGTAGTCTGTTATGTCAAGGCAGAGTGATAAGCATTGTTACTGCTCAGCCTTTTACTTCAAGGTTATGTAGATGCAGTCTTAGGATGACCTAGGAAATAGGGAAGAAAGTCAACAATTTCTTTGCTGTTGAGTAAAGAAAAACATTCAGAAAAAATTGCAGTTAAATACCAAATGTTTGGTGAGAAATTACGACAATTACTGAGAAGAAAAAAATGAATATAATATTTGCTAAGTACAACAGTAGGTATATCAATCTAGCAGTGAGGAATTTCAGGAATAGAAATAGAGAATTAGAAGTGAAAAGAAGTAACTTTCAAGATGGACACATAAACAAGGGAAATTTGCAACAATAGAAGATTTAGCAATTTAGTACTATTTTGTTAGAAACAATAAAAGCTATCTATATTTAAATGATAGAATGGAAAGAAAGCATGAATAATCAACAGTAAACAATAAGACATTCTTTTTGACTTGCAAATGTATTTTCTAAAGTTCTTCTCTGTCACTTTACAACTATTAGAGTTATTCCTGCTGACAAAGGGAGCTGAATCTTACCCAACAATCTTGGAACACTTTGAAATACAATTTGAAAATGAAACAAAATGTAAAAGGAAAAACCAGAGATTTAATTTTAAGTGGAATATCATTGTATGTAATGCATACCTAATAATATGAAAAATAAAGTAATATAAAAAAGAGCAAAATTATTTTTGGTATGAGACTTTTTCTTGAATACTTTATCAGTGTTGGTTTGACAAGAAAAGATGAAGCCCTCTTGATAAGAGTGTAATCCAGAATACTTGTCAGGGTTTCTTTTTGTCTCTTCAGCGTGCATACTTGTTTTGATAATGCATCCAGGATCCCAATTTGAGTGAACAAACAGCTGAAGAGATCTGGTATCTCAAGAAGAGGTAGGGAATGCACAACCTATAAATCTTTCAATAATGTTCAAAGTTCATCAAGGCTGGGGTGAGGCGTGGATTACACCAAAGCACAGATTAATGTCAGCAGGCCACTCCCTGCCATTCTTCCTGTCTGGAAGAAGATGCATTACTTTTTTTTTTTTTTCCTTTTTTTTAAATGAGCAAATTAGTCCTGTCCTCTCAATCCCATCGGAATGAAATCTCCAGGAATACAGAAACTATGTATGTCTTGCACGTAGCATGGAACACATCACATAGTAGGTGCTGAATCAATCTGCTGACAGAATGAATACGTATCACGTCTTCTGTGCAGCAGGCCAACTGAAATGACATCTGAAATGATCACCATGGGAATAGTGACCTCCTTCACTTGGGAGACCTTTTGCTCAGAGCAATCCAAAAGCTTTTGTGGCAAGCCTTGAGGTTAGGTTTAAAAGTCCCAAATCAGGCAGAAGACCAATGGCAAGCAGAAGAAGGGGTAACCAAAGACTGTGCTGAAAGAGTAGCCCCAGGGCCTGTGGGAGAGACAGAGGAGCCTGTGGAACAGCACAGAATGACCCTGTGGGTTGTCAGTAACCTTGTAGGCCCCAAATATCGATGTCAGAGTTAAGTGTTTACAGTCCTCTTTAATTAAAGGTTATTTGACAACTTGAGAGGGAAAGCAAAAAGATATCCTCTAGAGTGTATTTCTAGGGCCCTTAGGAGTGCTAAGGTCAAAGGAAATGTGATAACAACCCAGAAAGAAAACAGGGCCCTTTTTATAACTGCTCCCTGACATAGGGCCACACTGGTAAAACTCACTGGAAACGCTAGGGGAGGTAAGTGCTTTATTCATCCATCCCATTCATCCCACCACATGCTCTGTGCCATGCAGTCCAAGACAGACTGGCTCTGATGCCCACAGGCTTGAAGGATACACATGACTTTCTACTCCTCGTATTCCTTTTAATCCCAGGGATACAATTTTCCAGAGAACTTTGAACAGAAAAGCGTTTGAAGGTAAGCAGAAAGTAGGTTAAAAACTATCAGCTGACAAATTCTTATAGGAACAAAAGAAAGCATAAGGGGAACCAGGAGAAAATTATCCAAACAAAAATGAAGAAGAGATGAGGAAAAAACTAGGGAGGCAAATGAAAGATTTTGAACTTTCTGCTGCATCTCTCGTTTATTCCCTACTAATAAGAATGTGGTTGACATAGCTTAGGTATGTAAGTCAATGAGGCAAGTACAGGTCAAACTTCTAGATCATGATTCCCACAGACAGGAAAGCCACACTAGGAGGAAGAGGAGGAGGAGGAGAGCCGATTCTTCTTCAGAGAAAGAGATGATTCTATTATTTTAAGAACTGCTAATTAATGAATACCCACTTATGCCACTAGGTACAACGCAGATGTTTTATATTCATATTCGCTACTTTTTATGATACATTTTATTATGTGCTTAATAGATGACAAAACCAGGAGGTTAAGTAACTTGCTCAAGGTCATAAAGAAAAGTAGAAGCAAAGCTGGATTCTAACCTAACTCTCTGACTCCTAAGTTTGAGGGTTTTTTCCCCCCACGATACTGCCTACATAACATGTATTTGTTCAGAGAAAGAAGAGTGATGATATTAGCTTTCTCTTCAGGGAGCAATTTCCCAAGACTATATTTTCCATTTAGCTGTGCCTGAATTATTGATTTGTTTATAATTGCCATCCTTTACCATAAAGATCTATGTTCAATATGGGAATAAGAAGCCTATTAGAATGATAGTTTTCTTCATGACGACTATATCATACATCAATTAAAATGAACATAACTTCATAACAGCCTGGCCAGGTGTTGCTAAGTACTATAATACCGCATTCAACATCTGTGAGAATCTTGACAAAAATTACAAATGATACGCCAGGCGGGCTGCTGTTTCTGAATCAATGCATTCTGCAAAAAACTTCAAAAATCTTGGGATACTATAATGAAAGCATGTACAAACACAGCATCACAGAGGGAGGAGATGAGGATGAGACTAACTAGCTCGAATATGAGTAAAGCAATAGGAAGCAGAATTATGGAGGAGTCTCTTAAAGGATGAAACTCCCCCAGTATCAGGTGTGCATCAAATTTCACAATTTTAAGTAGCCTTAATAATCTAAAAGTTCTATGGAATATATCTCTACTTATCCAGCTAAAGAAGAAAATAGGCATCTGTTTTTCCATCCTAAAATTTATAATTAACACAGAGCAAGGGGTCACAGCCAGCCTCCCCCAGCAGAGCACTTACCTCCAATAACACACTGTTTCTCTGGTTAACAAAGGATAATCCTTTTGCTGTCTTTCTGACAAAAATTATTCATGTGATATCAGCATGTTACCAGGGAAAAAGAGATGAACGGATCTGAACTTTCAATGATTTGTTTTAATTTTATAATCAAATAGCAATTATAGTACAATTGCATAAACTATCGACCTTTACCCCTCCTCCTCAATTGTGCCCCAACATTTTGAAGAACAGAATCAATAGACGAACACTGACTTTCACCATGAACCCTTTGAATACCTAAAACCTCAGGAAAGATGGAAGAGAGATGAGGTGAGACAGAGAGCTTAACGCTGAAGGAACTAAGATACTGGAAATATTGTGACAGATTTCTCATCAACATGGCAAGGAAGTCCCCTAAATGTCCATCTCTGGTGCTTTCAGATGGACTGGATCAGTTGTTCTCAACTTTGGCTGATATAACATCATTTACGAAGGTTTTATAAAACCTTTGCCTGGGCCCCACCTCACAGAAATTCTGATTTAATTACTCTTGAATAAGACTCAGGAATCAGTATGCTTTAGAAATTCCCCAGGTGATCCTAATGTGCAGAAATCCACTGACTTAAATAATTCAGAGATATGAATAAATGTAAATCATATTGGCAAGGTTTTAACATAGTTTTCATCTCACTGGAAGAAAAAAATTCTAAAATTTCTAAACACCAAAACATGATAATTTCAATAAACAATAGCAATAAATAATAACAACAGACAACAGCAACGCTAACAATAAAAACCTCTTCCAAAACCCAGGAAAGGAAAAAGGGTAGAAGAATTTTGTATAAAAATTTTTCCCTCTCCACCGCTTATATAGGAAAGCAACATTTTTCAATGCTAATCATTAGACCTGGTACCAGGTACATAAATATGAATCAGACATGAATTCCCCATTTTTAAAAATGAGGACACTGAGCCTCAGAGATGTGAAGGAACTTCTCTATGGCCAAAGAACAGATAAAGAACAAAGCTTGAACTTGATCAAGTCTCAAGTCCAAAGATTTTTCTCCTCTCTGTATCTTCTGAATCATTTCTTTGCACTTGCTAACTTAGGTGCTGGGACAGAGTGTCATTTTAGCAATATTTTCCACTATAGGACCTTGAAGAGTTCACTCTAAGGAACTTAATCCATAGCTCTAGTGGCAATTAGCAATCTGACATTGGCACTGAATAGGTAAAGGAGAGAAATATATAAAATTAGATTGGAGGGGCAGGAAGGAGACTAAGAGTAAAGGAGCTTGAATGCTAAGTAAAGAGTTTGGAATGAATGAATATATTAGCTGATTAACAAGTCCATAGGTATTGAGTATATGCCCTGGGTTGGACAGAGAGAACTCTCTAAGGCCTAGACAATAGGGAGACAATTGAAGGTTTTAGAATTACTGTATCTAAGGGGCAATCTAATATGCCAAACCAGAAAACAAACTATAAGAAAAGAAAAACCTATCAAAACACTCCTTTTGCCTGGTATAAGAAAAATAAAACAAAACAAAAACCAACAACCCAAAAACATTATGAATAAATCAACATAAGGCTCATTTACCATTATAAAAAACAAACTCTGAAAAGAAATTAGCATTATTTTAAGCCAAATCTTGTTTTATGTTATTTTTTATTATAGCTGCATAGAATTTTTCTAAAGGCTGAATTTAGTAGCCGATAAAATACAACTCTCCAACCCAGGACAGATGGTCAGCATGACATCCTAGGATTGGAGTCATTTATTAGCATATGTCAGAGTTAACAATAAAAAAACTTGATGAATTACTAGTTTCCCTCAAGGTAGAAAGCATATTCTCAAATTTAAATGAACAAATTAAAAAATCAGAAAAGAGGAAAGAAAACCATTTCAGTCTCCCATAATGCCAAATATCTGCTTAAAACTCTATATTTAGATTAAATATACAAATTAATAAGAAAAAATATATAAATGTGAACAAAAAAGGCTAGGTTACTCTTTTATTACTCCAATGAGATGATTTCGTACTTTTCATTTTTTTCTAAAACAACTTGCTCTTCTCCACTTTAGAAAGATACTGAAAATTAAGGTAATTTAAAATCTTGCATCCAAATGTATACCCTTTACTTTTTATATATCTACGTGTGGAAGTTTCCAATGCTTTAAGAAATTTAAAGCATTAAGTAGCATGCCATTTGGGGTGTCAGCAGGGAATGTATTTGACATGACATTAAATTAAGCATATTAACTCAAGTAATAGCTTTTTAGTTATACTTATTATTATATCAAATATTAAATTATGCTCGTGCTTATTTTCACTGGACAGCTTTTTTAGACATACTTTTTAATCCAATGTGAGTGTGTATGTGTGCATATGCACATAGTGTGTGATTGCATGTGGTGAAAAATTGACACTGCATGTTCATTTTACTCTGGGCCCTCGTCTCATGATTTCTTAATTTACTTTGGTATCATCAGACATCATAAGATGAGCAGTCTCTATGAGATAGTAGCTCTTGATTTCTTTTAAAAAGTTTTCAAAGATTTTGTAACTTTTTAATTCTAGAAAAAGGAATAGGACAAGGACTCATTACATACCATAATCTGTGATTTTACAGGACACCAAATACAGCTCTTTCAGGTTTTGTCCTTCCTTTGCAATGACCTCCACACACCTGAAACACACACATAAAAAGTGGTGAGTTACACTAATGCATTTCAAGTTAAATTAGCAAGAGTCTGGCCATGACTGTAACAGGAAGAGGTCAGCATTTGATGAATGCCACAGCTCTCTTCTCTCAACAAACTTCTTTCAAGTGTGTCAGGAAAAAGTGTTATATTCTCTGCTTTAAACTCAAGTGTAGTAATACTTAAATGACTATTTTTTTTTTAACATTTTTTTATTTATTTTTGGGACAGAGAGAGACAGAGCATGAATGGGGGAGGGGCAGAGAGAGAGGGAGACACAGAATCGGAAACAGGCTCCAGGCTCTGAGCCATCAGCCCAGAGCCTGATGCGGGGCTCGAACTCATGGACCGCGAGATCGTGACCTGGCTGAAGTCGGACGCTTAACCGACTGCGCCACCCAGGCGCCCCAATACTTAAATGACTTTGATTAAATACATTTATGACTAGTGTATATTTTAAAACCAAAGTGATGAAAAAGAGATGGTTCTGTAAAAGTAATGTCACATTTAGTAACAGATTAGTAAACACAGGCTATATAAAGAACATGTCATTTACATAATAAAACGATATATAACAATTATAATGAAACTAGAATATAGATGGATGGGCTCTTGGTTCAATTATTAATGATGGAGTTTGATAACACTAAAATATACATTTTTGTGTGCTTTATTCCACAAAAATCAGAAATATTTTTAAAATCTATAACATTAATTATAGATGAAAGAAAAATCTGAACACATAAGAACCTTAAAATCTATTACTTTAAAATGTTTAATTCTTAATATTTTAAGTGAATTATTGCATAGATATAATAATATAGATAGATATGTAATATAAAGATATGTAAGATTTAAAGTCTTCTCTGGTTTCATTTAAGTTAAAAGGTTTTTGAATGGTGCACTCAGCTCTAATAGCTATAGCGGAACATGTGGTAAAGAACTGAATGAACTTTAAAAATAATGATTAACAACGCCATCCGTTTTGTGGCTCAGTCTCCCATAATATCAGAAAAACCTGTACAGTCATACTGAAATGTAGGAATATGCATCCTTCAATGTAGTCCCTGTTTTAATCTTTATAAATAACAGTTAAGTAAAAGGGTAAAAGCAAAAAGAGTCATTAACCTTTTCTAGGAAGTAAGGATCAAGTAATTTGATACCTGTGTGTATAATCCATCAAAAAATTACTGAGTATCCATCTCTGCCTTGCAGATATTTTATTTGCTGTCTGGCTTATTTGTAGGAATCTTCATAAAATGTCAGAAAAATTTATATGATTTTACTTCACATAATTCATTACTGAAGGTTAAATTAGTTATAAAGAAGACATACTTTTTCCTTTAAGATATTTTTATAGAATATTGTTTTAATGAAATGATAAACATTTCAAAGTTCCTCAGAATAAATGAATAAACATTGTTTTTGGCTTTTTTTTTTAAAAACGATTTATGACAAAAACAGAGAAGTTATTCCATGGCTACAACAGAAAACTTAAAACAGCAATACAATGCAATTACCATTGATAGAGCTTATTATGAAGGGAAAATTTTAAATCTAATTCCATGTCATTTGGCTTTAATGTAATATTTGAATAAACTCATAAAAAAGGAAGGGCAAAAGGAGATGAAACATTACAGGCAACAACTATGTTTTATTTAAACTTTAAAAATGAATTTTCACACGCGAAGGATAAAAATAAAGACCCTAGATAATTACAAAACCCTTAAATTAAAAGAAATGACTACCTTCTCTCATGCCAAAGGTACGTTTCATCGTCCTCCTCTAGCATCTACCAAAAAAGTTTAATAGATGCAGTATTCTGTATGACTACTACAAAATAAAATAAATTAGTACAGAAATAATGTTTGTGTCATTTATTTTATTCTCATGCTCTTTCCAAATAGTCCAAAATGCCTGATTTTACATTTGATTGTGAAAAAACTCTAACCAGATGCAATATCCTATCTGTGTTCCTGTCACTTGATTCTTTATAAGATATGCCACAAGCACATAGGAACATTAAAGACACACAGAGCAAACTACAAAGAGCAAATAACACAAATTGATTTCACTGTATAAGCCAGATCAAATGCTATTTCACAGGCAACAAGAACCAGTATTCATATAAAATAAGATAATCAATCACTGGATGAAAACTCTTGAAAAACTGATGAAAGGCCATGAGCATCAGGTTTCCCCACTGCGTGTCAGAGGAAAGTTATCATGAATAGATATGGCAAGTAAATTTAGCTTATTCAAGAGGCGACAGCCAAGAGATAACACATGATTAAGAAGAAAGCAGTAAATATCTTTTAGACAGAAAAGGAGAAAAGAAATATAAGAGAAAAGCACTTTGCTTTTACAAAGTATCACCTAGGATTTTTGCTGTTTTTAAAAGTTCAGCTGCATGAGGTTTTCCAAACACTTTTAATTATCCTGTAATCACAGCCAGTGTACTAGAAGTTACACACAACACAGAGGTACTCCTTGAATAAAAATTCATGGAGAGAAAAAAAAAAACATTCCTTGGAAGATGTGTGGCAAAACTTAATTTTTTTAATGTAAATATCACATCATTCCAAGGTGTGATATTTGAAGCAAGGAACCCCAAGTTCTGTGAATGTAGGCTGAAACTCTTAACACGATATTACGCAAAATTGAGTGTTTCAAATAAGTAGCTAAAATACCTGTTGTTTTGAGAGTTGAAAGTGGAAACGGTTTGTATTGTCTTGTTACTGCAAATTGATGGAAATGGAACCCCACATCAACTGGCTAGTGCCTGAAATCCAGGGATTAGTCCAGGTCTAGTTTCCTAGGCAGCCTGCAGTGACAGCAGGTCATGATGAGACAGACACCTGCATGGTGACTGTCCTTTCCTCCTGAAACTTTTAGAGTCCATTACAGTATGTATTTACAGGAAGTATGTGAACATAACACTATAGTCTGTGGACCACATTTACTCTAAATAATTCTCTGTTTCGAGTCTTGGCTCTAGTCTGACCTTTAGTGTATTAACATTACAGCATTTCCCAGTTCACCGTATAGCACTATGCAGGCAACAAACAAGGTGGTAAAACGTAGCAGTTATTGAAACTTTTGACTACAGGTACTTATATAATTTTTTAAGGGTCAGTTTTTAAATGGTAGCAATAAAAAAGAAATGTTTGTAAAGTGATAATCTTTAAGGAGAGCGAGAGAAACAAGGACCACATTTAAAACCTTGGTTTCTCCATCCCCTCTCCTATTCGCAGATAATGCATAGGAGGATATCCATTAATTTCAGTGATAAATTATAGTTTTGTCCTGAGGGACAAGCCATGAGTCCCTAAACTCAGAATCTAGAATTCAATTTTTACCCATTCTTCACCCCACGCTTGTCCCCACCATCCCTAAAGACAAACCTCAGAATATCGTATGACTGACATTCTCTATGGGTCAGTACATTCAAAGCTTTCTCACTTAATGCATAACAACATAAAGAATTACAAAACTTGGAAAAAGAACTATATCCTTAGGGGAGGAAACAATCTATAAGATTATTAAGGAGAAATTAATAATGAGAAAATGGAATAAAGGAAAACTTCAGATTATCAAATAAAAAAAAATATCCAACACAAGTCTGCTAAACTTTTCCCTAAATTCTGAGAAATAAAGTGAGACATATCTTAACAAGAAGAAATAAAAAATCTGGCGAAATATACCCTATTCTCACGTCCATGGACCCACAGAACCACCTAGCTCCTTTGAAAGCCCGTATTACCATTCTCTATAAACATGAGGGCCTATATGAACAATTTATCCAAATCAAATGTTCTAGGATCAATATATTTTAGTTTCTTCTGAATTGCCTCCCCTCAAATTATTTTCTTCTTTTATGCTTTGGCAGGGTTCTGAAAAAAAATTTTAAATTTGCAACCACTGTAAATTCTTGAGTAACAGCTGTTGAGTACATATGTGTGTGTGTATACATACATATATACATATAAACTCTTTTAGAATTCCAAAATGTGACAGAAAACCTGCTCCAAAGTATCCAAAGCATCCATAATTATTATTTATAATAATGCAATGTTATGCTCACTTGCTTTTGATAATGTTTTAAAATACACCTGAAACATCTGATGAAATTCGAAAAGCAACAAAAAGGTTACTTTTGTCAGCTATAGAGGATTTTTTTTTTTTCAGAAGAAAAAGCATTTACTTAGTTTCAGTGGAGGGAAAATCTGTCTCCTTAGCAATAGATTCCTAATCACCTGATTTATGTGAAGGGTAAAGGTTAATGAATTAAGCTGTGTAAGCTTCAAAACTATCAAAGGAATTCAAAAGAGCCTTGAATTATGGAAAACAATGGCCCATTCTACATACATACCAAATTTTTATGTTTTTTGTCTCCTACTCAAAAGCTAGAACATGGTATTAGTGACAATTGAAAAGAACTAATGAGGAAATATGACTACATTGCTTGCAAGAGGAGTGTCCTAGGAGACCTTGTTACTGTTTGTGATGTGCTTCAAACCCAAAAGAAGCTAATTGGAGCTGCCAGACACTGGTTTGCAAATCTCACTTTAAAGGACAGGCTCAATCACCTTAGAGGTGTGGAAAGAAATGTCCCCATTAGAGATGCATTAGTATGTGGCTTGGTGAATTTCTAAATAAACTTTAGGATGTTCTTTCCTAAGTCACTTTTATATTTGAATAATAGATATAACTTCAAGGAGAGGAAAAAATGCAACAAGACAAAAACAACCCCACAGATTTAAAACAAAAAGTATGAAAAGTGCTGTAAAGTAATTGGCAAATAAGTACAATGGGGAGCTAGGTATGTTTAAGGTTGAATAAACATGGAGATCAAACTTTAAAACTCCTGAAATGCAAACACATTGTAAAAGTGATCTATTGGGGGGTTTAAGGAATAGAACTTCATTTTCATCATTTCTTGAAACTGAGCAAGCCAATAAGCCACCCTATGCTATATAGCTTATAAAAGCATAAGAAGCTGCAACTCACAGACACATACAAATGAAAAAGGAATAAAAAGGATTTACAAGATCTAAGGAGAGCAACAACAGAGCAAACTTACTCCAATTCTGTGCTACAAAAGCTCATCCTGACTTCAGGTCATTTAAATGATAGCAGAGGTCACCAAAACACAATTTGGCATCTTATGGAAAGAATAATGATATTTGATTGATTTTTCTAAATCCTCCAATTGAGTTTTACTGAAGAATAATCCAATCCCAGTGCAGCAAATGAATTGGCATGATTTACAGGTATATCTTGCTTTCAGAAAATGCCCTATATAAATGATTTCTATTTACAAAAAAAAGACACATTTACAGGTAAACATGTACAAGACGAATCGACCCGATAATCTATTAATAATAGTACATTTCTCCTTATTACATGTCACTATAATTTCATCTATAAACATTCCATTTACAGTTACTTTTTCTAGTAATAGGACACCTTAACCTCACAGAAATGGTATGCAGTAGTTACTGTTGTATTTAACTTAAACAACTACACATAATGACAAATGAAAGACACAACAGCATCAAAATGATATGCTGAGTGTGCTTTGTATTTTAGGATACACTTTTGTGTAAACATTCTTCTAGTCTATTCCATTTACAACATGATACCAAAAAATATGCAAGTCTATTTTCTCATGTAAACTTCCGAAGATATTCTCATAGTAGACATGTTCACCATAAGATACTTTTTTTAAAGGTTGACTTGCAATGAAAATGCTAAAAGCATTTGCTCAGAGCATGTTCTTAATATACCACAGGGGCAAAGACTAGCAGTGACATGCAAAATGTCACCAGCTCCACCAGTTAACAATAGTTATCGTGGGACACTCATTAAGTTCTCACATACGAAACGTTATTCTCTGGAAAGCCAATATCTGATTAGTGGACCTAAGATTAATTTAGGCATTTGCTACTTAAAACAGTAGAGAACTGATGCCCATTTTGTCACATGGATAGTGAGAGACTTACTACAGTAAGTAGTACAGTAAGTAGACTTATTACAGTAAGTACCTACAATAAGTGACCTATAAATTGAAATGTTATTGAAACCTAAGTCCTAGGGGTTTGCACCTTTAGACACCTTTGAGGAGGCAGAGCAGATGTTGTCATGGCTGATCCTTCTGGACCAGCCTTTCCGTAAGCATCTCTAACATTAGGTAGGCTTCCCAACTGGAAAGCTAGTAGGAGTCAGTGCTGAAAAAGGAGTACACAACACAAAATAATATTTTCCAATATATTTAGGAATGACCATTACAAATCAGCTCTAACTGAAATATTTTGCTTCTTCATTTATATAGTAAAATATGTTTTAATATAATTTGGATGTTTCTCAGAGTATTTTAAAAATGTTTTTTGGATAGAATGAAGCCTGTACTATTTTAAAAATGTACATCTTCTTTAAGCTACTAAGAAACAAGATGGTTAAAGGTTTCCCCAAAGGGAGCTTAAACCAACAAATTTGTGACAAACATGGATTTGGCTTTAATATTTCAGATACATTTATCCAAAGTCTTGTTTTTAATTTTAGCCATTGTCCCATCCTTTTACCACAACTACACTAAATCATTATTTAACAACTTGAGCTCACTTAGTCTGAGCATTCCTCAAAATATGCAAGAAACAGAAAAAAGATCCAACGCTTTTATTTATTTATTTATTTGTTTGTTTGTTTATTTATTTCAACCATGCTTTATTGAGTGCAAACTATGTGTTAGAAACATTAAAAGATAGAATCAGAAAGCCACATTATTATAAAATGATGGACATAATACTTATAACCTTGATAAATCAACTGTTGTTTATTTTTGTCATTGTTAATAATAATGTTCCCACCTAGGAGCAAAAAAACCACAAACATATCATTGAAAACAGTTATATTTCAGGACTAAAGGAAATCCTAGAAAGAAAGGAGGAAGAAATGTAAAGGCAAGACTTTCTAATTCAGCATTGTATTCATTCCTCAATGGGGGAAAACATAGTTACTTTGAAACAGGAAAAGTTAAAAAACCTCCTCTTCCTTTAAACTTTTTGGGGTTCCATCAATTTATTACCAACATCTCTGGGGGAATACGGCACTGCACAATGTTGATACTGTTAAGACTGGTGCTACTTCTATGGTTTTCTGGCATATTTTTAGACAAAGGACAAGAAGATTTTATTATTCTACATGTTACAAAAATTTATTGTGTGGAAGCAAAAGCCCAGGCCCTTAAAAAAAGACTCAGGAATATAAAAACATATAAAGCTACGGTCCATTTTAGTGAATTGTAATTCATCAGAAGCCACTCCCCTTCTGAAAAAAAGTGATGCAAGATTCTGGCAAGCTCCACACCACGCCCCACTACCACCACCAATAATAAAGAAAACCTTTAATGTTAAAGCTAGAAGAGATTTTTAGGCTTCCAAACAACTAAAATGAAACTGAGGTGGACTATTTCACATATAATTGATAACAATCTCCCTGCCCATTCCTACCCTATTTACCCTAACTGCTGTAAGTAGATAAGAAAGTCTCAATCTAACGGACATCATATACTTCGTGCTCACCTTTGATTTAAAATGGCTAAGACTGAATTATTTTACTGGAATATAAAAGCACCCAGAAGATGAGATTTCAGGCATCATTCAGGAAGGAGTTAAGTACTTCCTTACCAGAAGACACCACAAGTCAGCTTTGTAGTGACTAATTGCCTCTTTAACCTCTGTACTCTGGGAGCTGGCCTGTGCTTCAATACTAGTTCTGTGATAGAGCCAAAGACTGATGTTCAACATAGACCTCCCATGACCTGCGTAGCCAAGGAGTTAACTCAGACAAGATGCTGACAAAAGGTTTCCTTCTCACTTGGGAAGGCACAAAATCTCTTTTTGGATAAGCCAAATTCTCAGAAGACTATAAAACACAGCAGGTAAAGACAATTTATAAAAGTCAAAAGAATGGTTTCACTCTGGCTAACAGTGATTTTAAACATCCAAATGTATCATTCAAAATTTTGCTTGAGAAATGGTTTTAGTGATAAGAAAAAAATAGATTATTTATTTTAAAATGCAATGAAGAGGGCACCTAATTTGATTTCTTTGAAAGCTTATAATTAGATAGCTGTAATAAAACACAAAGAAAGGAGGTCAACGTTCTCCACTCCAAATGTTTCCCCTACGCTTCAAGTATTCATACTCAGGAAGCCTGTACTTTGTCATTAAATTTTTAAGCTTGGAAAATTTCTGGCTTTAGCAAAAGCCAACAAAAGAATTTTTACAGGTGATTTTCAGTAGTGATTACACAAAAATAATTAATTCTGCAATTGGGAGAAAAGCATAGTGAAGGCCTCTTGTCAGGTTCTGAAAAAAGAAAGGAAAAGGAGTGAGTTCTAGATTAAGGAGCTGGAAAAGGGAGGGCACTGGGAACAAAATAACCTGCATATTTTCCACAAAGAAGAAAACGGAAAGCTCACACAGACTTGATGAAGGCAGAGACATTACATACATTTGACTTTACTAATACTTGGCTAGACTGAACTCTGAACCCTTTGAGGCTTAAGGATCATTGCTGCTGAATTCATAAAAACCTATTCCAAAGCTCTGAAACTGCCACTGCTTTATTCTTGTTTTCTCCCATATCATTACATATTAATGTTCATGTCAGAGGTAAAATAATCTTTGCTCTAACACTTATGGGAAAGGGAAGCATTGGGTCATGCTTAATTGTTCTGCTACATTGTAGTTACACAAAGAGATAACTTTTTCACTTTAAAAAAGAAATAACAATTACATTTCTTTCTCAAAAAAAAAAAAAAAAGAAAGAAAGAAAGAAAGAAAGAAAGAAAGAAAGAAAGAAAGAAAACAGCCACATATTTCTACAAATGACAATAAGGGGCATTGACCAAGAATTCTCTTATGAAAAGTATGCAGTTTATATTTTGTAAATCCCAACAGAAGAATAATGGCTGGTTTCAGTTAATTTTTATCTATCTGAAGGATATAGAAACAAAGTCCTCCAAATTTTCTTCTTAAATAATATTTAAGTAAATACAACAGAATGAATTTCAGAAATTCCAGGGAAAGGCTATTGAATCTTACTTAGCTTTTCTGGCTACCAGGCCGATTCAATGATTCCTAATATAAAGTTCATTTGCCTATAAAATACACTTCCAGAGGATTCTCTCTTACCTCTATCCATCAATGAAAAGACTTGATCATCAACCATTTAGTTTATATTCAGAAGAGTATATAATATATATGTGCTTGTGTGTATACATTTTTGAATGTAATTCTTTTGTTATAACTACTTTTTAAAAAGTTTTTATTTATTTTTTTGAGGGGACGGAGGGGCAGACAGAGAGTGAGACACAGAACCGGAAGCAGGCTTCAGGCTCTGAGCTGTCAGCACAGAGCCCCACATGGGGCTCGCCCGAACCCACAAACTGCGAGATCGTGACCTGAGCTGAAGTCAAACATTTAACTGACTGAGCCACCCAGGCGCCCCTATAAATGTAATTCTTAAGAAATACATTTTCCCTTACCAATACTATCATTAAATGAGCAAACACATAATCGTTATAAATGCACTTAGTACAAATTTTAGCAGTCTTGACTCTGAAATATCATAATCACTAAAATCCAGGTTGCTCTGCTTGGACTAGTCATTGGTCTATTCCCTATGAAGGGGAAACACATTTCTGGTCCTAAGGAGAGTGGTGGAAAGCTAATGAAACCAGTGTGTAAGACTGATAGAAACCATGGAGGGAAGCATTGCCCAATTTCTCCTTGCAGAAAGTTGCAAAAACACGGGGAAGGAAGAATCATTTCACCATTTGTTTCAGACAGTGGGTACCTTGCAGGCAACATCATGTCTGACAGCAAGAACAAGCAACACTCCCAAACCCAGTACTCAGCTTTATGTTATTCTAAAGTTATATCAAAATGAACGGCACATCTCTGGCATATTTCTCAATGCTCTACTGTTGATTATAGTTACAGTTCTGTCTGCATAAGCAACAAACCATGTAGCAAAATGGAGTAACAGTATTAACATTCCTGCTCTGCATTAAAAAAAAACAAAAAACAAAAAACAAAAAAAAAACAACACTTCTCTCAAGTACCCAACTAAATAAAGGAATTCATTCTGCTATTCTGAGAAAAAGCAAGATTGAGAGTTGAGAAGAGAGTTTACTGTTTTTAAAAGTAATTAGTGGAATAAAGAGGCAAGAGCAATGCCAGGTGTTTGAAAGGGATGTCAGGTAAATGTGCTTGGAATCTGATGATCAGTTTTGTGCTTCTATGGGTCCTGAAAGTATCATGAGTTCTTCCCTGGTAATGACAGTATTGTATTAAAAAATAAAATTAGAGCACAAATTCCTTTTTGTGATCTTTTATTGAAAGGTAAATACGTAGTCCTCAGAAACAAAACACACTTAGGCCATTTAGCAAAATTTGGGGCTTTGGGGAAAATAATGGCAATTCAATGACACACCAAACTTTTAAAAAGGTGAATGAAAATATAAAGAGTAATAATAGTATAAGCAAGTCAGAGAATGTGATATAAACTCAGGGATGTACTAGTCAAACTAGTGGCTTCAGTTAAGATTGTGAAAAGAGTATTATAAAGAGGAAAAAGAAGAAAACAATATATATAACATGTAACAATACAAATATGTAACATACTACATTACATATAACGTGTAATGATTCTTGTTATAAATAACATATACATGTAATAATGAATATATAAAAATATATTCATTTATTTCATCATTAGTAGGGGACTTGAATTTATTTTGTTTACTTACATTCAGGTTTTTTCCACTAGAAATGAATACAAAATTATAAAGAAAATATTTGAGGCAAGAAAGGTAAGAAATACGGATAGTAAAATAATGTCAGGGGTATACTCACCCTGAAGGGATTCATACGATTCAGTGCTGAAAAGCCTCTGCAAGTGTGTTAAGATTTTGGAATAAGCTTTCAAGGAACCAAAGTAAAGAGGAAAGTAGGATTATTTCTAAGATTCATAATATCAATGATTTTTAAAAAATCTAATGTTCAAAAGAACCTACAAAAAGACTAGATATGCCTGAGGCAGTTCTGGGTAAAGGCTAACGTTTCAAAAAAAAGTATCAAAATATTCTGCATCATTTAGAAAATGTCCTCTCATTTCTTAATACCACTATGGACTTAACCCATGAGAAACTGGCCATTCAAAAAATTTAAAAATTAAAACTATATTATACATGATTAATAACAGTATAATAATAAAATAGATTTAGTTACATCGGAATTTTGCTAAATTTTAATGTTTCATATACAAAATCAATCAGTTACAGATACTGGAAATATGTTTCAGATGCTCAGACTGTCATCATCATATGTGAGTGTGTGTATATGGGTGCATCCACTGTCCTAGTGTTGGGAATGGGGTTCAACATTCCCAAATCAAACAAAAACATTCCCAAATGAACAAAAAGATTTCTAAATCTTTTCTGTAAAATGGAAATTACGATATCTGCCTCCAAGGATTTTATAAAGGTTACATTTCATAATGTCTGCAAAGACGCTTTTAGTTATTCAACAAACATTTACTAACCCTTACTATGCCCCTAACTATATGGATACAAAGATGGATAAGCCAAGCCTCTTCCCAAGGGGCATTCGCAATCTTGTCAACTTTAACATCCTCCACACAAATAAGACAGGGTTATTTAGAATAGAATAGAATTTCCTAACATACATTTCTCAGAAAACTAGCACTCTGGGGCTTCAATAGTTGGCATATGCAAGAAAGAAATGTATGGTTCAATAAGTTCATGCTAAATCAAATTTTTTCTTAATAAAAAAATTAACATAAAACACATAGGATAGCACCTGGTACACAGTAAGCAATTAAATGTTAATTAATATTATTTAGGCCCTAGCACAGAACTTGGCACATAAAAAAACACCTGTGGTAGGCTGACAAATGGCCCCCAAAGATAACAATTCTCATTCCATGGAACCTATAAATGTAGGTTTTTTTACATTTATACATTTACATTTTTTTTTTTACATTTAGGTTCTTTTTTTATGTTTAATTTTTAAATGTTTATTCTTTTTTGACAGAGAGAGACAGCAAGAGTGAGGGAGGGGGAAAGAGAGAAAGGTAGACTTCAGGCTCTGAGCTGTCAGCACAGAGACCCACGTGGGGCTTGAACCCACGAACCTGGAGATCATGACCAGAGCCGAAGTCGGAGGCTTAAGCGACTGAGCCATCCAGGCACCCCTAAATGTTTATTTATTTTTTTGGGGGGGGAGGGGACAGAGAGAGATGGGGGACAGAGGATCTGAAGTGGGATCTGTGCTGACAGTAGGGAGCCCCATGAGGGCCCCAACCCACAAACGGTGAGATCATGACCTGAGCTGAAGCCCCCTGTTTAACTGACTCAGACACCCAGGGGCCCCTATAAATGTAACCTTATGTGGAAAAAAGGGTCTTTGCAGGGGGAGGTTCTCCCGGATTATCTGATGAGGCTCTTCAAACAATACCTAGTGTACTTCTAAGAGAGGCAGATGGAGAAGTGACACAGAGGGTGAGGACAGGTGGAGACAGCAGTGATTTGGCCACAAGCCAAGGAATGCTGGTAGCCACCAGAAGCTGAAAAGAGGAAGAGTGGATTCCTTCCTAGAGCCTTCAGAAGGAGGCTGACACCTTGACTTCCGCCCCACGAAACTGATTTTGGATGTTTGTCTTCCACAGTCATGAGAGAGTACATATTTGTGGGGTGTTTGTTGATTTGTCCTTTCTTTTGGAAATAACAGACACGTTTAACTGTGCCTGGTTAGAGATTTGTTTCCTTTTGGGAATTTTAAAAGGAAAGGAGGCAAATTTCTCTTCTACAAAAAGTAAACTGACTTGCCTTTCTGCTCTAGGTGGCTCCAGAAGTTCGTTTTGGGGGTATTGCTCTGTAATTGGTCAGGGTTGCCATAGGAAGAGTTTAAAGACAGAACAAAAGTCTGACTTGGCCCCTCAACCCCCAGAGGTCAGGAAGCTGAGGGAGCAGCGTGCGCTGCCCGGTCGCCCCTGTGGCAACACCTTGTGACCCTCAGAGCAATGCGAGCGGTCCGCCCGGCCGCGGTGGCTTCCGAGAGCGCCCGAGCCGGCCTCACTCGCTCCTCCCCAGGACGTCGAGGGTACAAACTGGGAGCAGGAGCGGAAGCGACGCTGGCGGCGGGAGGCTGTGTGTCCCAGGCGCGAGTGTGTGGGGAGCGAGCTCAGGAGCCGAGAGCGGCTGACAGGCGCTGCCAGCCGACTGCCAGGGCGGCCGACTCAACGCCCCGGAACGGCTTCCGGCGGAAAGGACTCTCCGGTAGGCCGGGATCCGATCCTACCGGAAGAGTTTTACCCGTTCTGGCTTGCTGGCTGTGGTGCTGAGGAAAAACTATGATTGGATGGAGTGTGCTGCTTTTTTTCTAGAAGATTCCATGAAGCTTCCCAGCAACTCTTTCATTTCCTCCTCGTTACGGTCTGGGACATCCAGTTTTCTAGTAGGTTCTTTGCCTTTGGGTATTGTAAACTTCCTCTCTTTCCAGAATGTGCCTCTCTGTTCTTGAGAACCCTCCTGCCCCACCCGCTCTCGGCGAGACGAGTTTCCCGGGCTTGTCTCTGGGGGGTTTGTCTGTGTTGTGTGAAGGAAGTGCCTCTGTTCTCCCGGGTGGGTCTGCTTGCCGTCTTGCAAAACCATCCATCAGAGGTCAGGTTCCACCTCCGGTTTCCTACTGCTGATTTCCCTCCGAGACTGCTTTGTGGGCGCAGGGTTGGCCCTGGGCTTCCAGGCGGCGGTGGCCCACTCCCCACATGGGCCTTTAATTTCGGGACTGTTTTACACCCTGAGTTTGGTTTCTTTTTAGAAATCTGCTATGACTGGGTGCTATTTTGGAAAGACTTCGACTGAAATTCAAGTTTCTGAATTCTTCCATTTTTGCATTTTCTAAGGAAATATCACTGAAACCACCAAAAATATTGCACGTGGGATGGCTGGTTTTTCTTGTTCAGGCCATTCTGCCAACGGGCTAACTTTTAGCTGGAAGGACGTGGTGAAGGGGAAGTAGAGCGCGCTGGAATGTCGACACCTATCTTTGTTCATGCTTGCAGCTGATGCCAGGAGAGGACTCAGCCCAGGCCATTCAGTGGGTGACAGGGAAAGCCTGACTAGGAGGCCAGGTATTCTGGCATCTTTGTTTTTAAGCTACACAATTTGTGATAATTTGTTATAGTACCAATAGGAAATGAATCCAAAGCCTAATAAATGTTATTAAACTAACCATTATACATGTGGCACCAAGGAATGTGATTTATAAAGGTAACAAGCTAAGTGCAATTATGAAGATGTTACTGGATAAGACAAAATTTTAATTTGTGAAAGGGACAAAACAGGAAAACCTTAAAGAATGTAACCATATCTAAAGCCTGAATTAGAATAAATTCCAAAAAAGGTATGTCGTTTTTAGAATAAACAATCATTCCCCCCCAACATTTTATTACAGAAATTTGCAAACATACAAAAAGTTGAAAGAATTGTTCAGTGAAAACCCATTATCCACCACCTAAATTCTATAATTAACATTTTCTACATGTGCTTTATGTCACATGTATCCATCCATCTATTTCTCTATCCATCCAGGTATCTATCATCAATTTAACTTATTTTTTGGTGCATCTTAAAGTAACTGCAAACATTTCACTCCTAGCTACTTCAGCATACACATCATTAACTAGAGTTCAATGTTCTTTTTTTTTTTAAAGTAAGATTTACCTACTGTGAAATGTATAAATCTTAAATGCAATCAGTTTTGACAAAAGCACACATCTGTCTACCTTGAACTGCTATCAAGATTATTTGTAGCACCCCACCAACTTCCCACATGCCCCCTTTTAGTCAGTCATTGCTCATACCCACCCAAAAAGGCAACTACAGTTGTAGATGTTTTGTTATTTTATTTTACCACAGCTTAGTTTTGATTGTTCTAAACCTTCATAAAAATAGAACATACAGTATGTACTCTTTTGTGTAAGGCTTTTTTTTTTTTTACATAGCATAAAGGTTTGAGATTCATTTATGTTGTTTCATATTTCAGTAGTTCTTCCTGATTGTAACTTACAATTGACAAGAGGTATTCCATTATATTAATATACCAAGTTTTTTATCCATTCTTCTCTGGAAGGGCATGTGAACTGTTTGCAGATTGGGGGCAACTGCGAATAATAGTGCTTCTAGGAACATTGCTGTACAATCTTTTTGTAGATATATGCTTTCATTTCTCAAAGGTAAAAACCTAGGATTGGAATTGCTGCATCATAGAGTATTAGCAGTATGTATTTAGTAGATGATTAGTTTTAGAAGAAACTGACAAATCTCCTTCCAAAGTTGTAATACCATTTTACATTGCCACAAACACTTTTGAGAGTTGTAGTTGCTTCCTGTCCTCACCTGTTGATGTTATCAGACATCTAGACATTCTGGTGAGTATGTAATGAAGACTTAACATTAAAAAACATAAATGTTCTATCACGATAATAATTAAATTTTTTATATCTGTTTTTTGAGTTTATTTATTTTAGCAATCTCTACACCCAATGTGGGGCTTAAACTCCCAACCCGAAGATCAAGAGTCAGATGCTCTTCCAACTGAGCCAGCCAGATGCCCCTACTCTTTTTATCTTTTAAGAAAATATTTACACAATGACAAACTATATTTGGAAACGGATCAATATTTTAAACTTTATCTTTGTATTTCCATAATTTTTTAAGGCACACAACATTAAAAGTACATATATATGATATGGATTTACTCATTATACAGACAAAGCTTGGTATATAGACTCTTTGTAATAGCTTTTTGGCCCAGATGCAACATTCCATCTGCTAGGTCTTTGGGACATCTTCATGGCTAATTCCATTTCTTTTATCATCTTTATCCCAGGCAGTATAACTAACAGTAATCAGATAATTTTAGGAAAGAAGTCTTAGTCATTTCATATAGCCCTCAATGTTACTTTATATGTTGCTTTCCACATTATCTCTCGTAAGTTGAACTAGAAGTTAGAAACTAATTTAAAATCAGTTCCAAACTATGATCTCCTCTATAACCACCAAGCTTTTCATCATTTAAGGTTTATAACCTAAATCAGTATTTGGTGGAAGACATTATAGAATGTTGTGACTTACAAAGTAGGCTGCTTATTCTATTACCAAGAACACTGTAAAAAAATATATAGCCAGAAACTAGATTAGGACTTTGGCATTCGTCAGCAAATAGTAAAAGTTGGATACCGTGGATCTCTCAGAATTGTCTTCAATTACTGGGGATAAAAACAAATGATTTTCCTTTCTTTTACTATTTATAATTATTTAAGCAAAATGGCCAATTTTAAGAAACTTGCAGTTCACTGATTTTCATAGCTACATATAATATATATAAAATAAAAATCTTAACTGAAACATACAGAAAATTTCAAGTGAACATTAAGATGCTTAGTACTGCTGAAGAGATAAAGTCAATGTTTTTCTATAATCATATGTGAACACAGAAAAAGAAAAGATCAAAGAAAATTTAACCTGACAGTTTATCTTTTCCCACTCCATTGTAAATTTTATTTATGTCTTACATACAATGATTCACCTCTGATCTAGATGATTTGGGTAAAGCAACTAAACATCAGGTATTTAAAGAATTCTGTAAACATGGCTTCCAAATAGGATCAAGGAGAGAAATAGTCATGAATCTTTTAAAGTATTCGATTAAGGCTCGAGACATATAAAAGTTCGTAGTAAGCCATACTAAGATGTGCCAAGCACATATTTGAGGATTTCGGCTACATCTGAAAGAGCCTTCTGATACATAATATAAAGATAACTTGAAGATATTAATAACTTTAAGCATATTACTAAAAACCTTACATGATCAAAGTCTGGTATTCAGTGAGGGAAAAAGATACCTTTATTTCACAATTATGTAAAACTACAGTAAGAATTCTATGAACTACTGTATTATTTTTCACAATATCAATATTTAAAAATGGAAACCACTAAGAAATAATTGCAAAGTTATTAACTGTGTGAAAGCTTTTAAAAGTCATTTTATACTTCTACATTATTCAATTATCTCATATAACTTTCAAAACATTCAGTCTAATTCTTTTTAAAGTGAACTTTAAACACTGATTAGAATCAATGTCTATAAATCCCTGCAAGGAAAAATAAATGCATGTTTACTGCAAAAATTAATACAGAGCTGAAATCTTTAAGTTTGGAAATCTCTCTTAACAGATAGTACGACCAATATCAAACATTAATTATAAAGAGGCATTCAGAATTATTTGGGGGAGAAAGAAGTCTTAATGGGCATCGGGCTGTGTATTCATATATTAGTACAGGGCCATATTTGTTATTGAGCCTAACTTCTTTTTTTTTTTTAATGTTTATTTATTTTTGAGAGAAAAAGAGAGGGAAAGAGGAGCTCAAGTGCAGGGGAGGAGTATAAAGAGAAAAGGGAGACACAGAAGCTGAATCAGGCTCCAGGCTCCGAGCTGTCGGCACAGAGCCCGACACAGAGCTCAAACTCACCAACTGTGAGATCATGACCTGAGCCGAAGTCAGCCAAAGTCGGATGCTTAACCAGACTGAGTCACCCTTATTGACCCCAGCTTCTAACACCCATACCCAGTCACCCTGAGTCTGGTCTTCAGCCAAACACCTAGCCCCTCTATTCTTGGAATCTTAAATTTTATTGCCTTATCCAGGCCAGATAAAGATGAACAGAAGCCATGAAGTCCTCGACAAACAAAAAACACCACATGGTTTCTCTCTCACCTGTAATTGCATAACAATTAAAAAATCCACTAAACTGTACAATTTATAAAAGGAAGATCAAAGTTGTTTTCTTTTTTCCCCCCAGACTGTTTATGTTGTCCCCGTGGTGCTGATACACTAAGCATGCGCTTGGTCTGCTTAATAATAATCTAGTAGAATGCCTGATCTTATAACGACTGCTACTTCACTGGGAACACTCTATCCCCCCATTTTATGGACTACAATGATTCCGCCACTTTTTTTTTGTTCAAATTTTGTTCACCACCTATTTCTTTCAATGTAGATTGAAAACTAAGAATGACTTCTGGCACTTATATTCTGCATAACTGTCTGACTTGGTGCACTGAACACATTTATTACCTAGATGTTTTCTCAAAACACTATGCCTTTTAATATATTTAGATCTTACCAGAGCCATAGAGTCCAGCCACATTTTATATGGCTGAGTCTGTGTTTTAAACAAACATTTGAATATGAATGCTTTTAGATCAGACATGTGCTCTTTAGTTGTAACAGTCCCCACCATTCCCTAATGAATACATTTGATCTACTTTACTCATGTACATTCTTTGTCTGGCTTTTATGGGCATTTAGGTTTGCAACTCCTGAAAATACCATGTATATTCATCCACATTGGTTTAAAACCCTTAATTCAGACCCAAGTGCTGGTCTCTTCTCAGACTGACTGTTGCTCCTGACCCGTGGTTTTCCTTCTCCTCTGTTGTGACCACTGTATGAAGTATATAGCTCATCATCCTGACCTGACTTCTAGTTCTGACCTCATGCAGGGTCCATGTTTTACTCATCTGTGATGTGATGCTCAGGACAGGTTTGTTGAATGAAATGAGTGAAGGATTGGTGCTGACAAGTCATGCCCTTGTATATACTTAGAATTCTAAATAAAAGGACTAAATACATCACTTTTATTAAGAATATGTCAATAAGGGGCACCTAGGTGGCCCAGTTAGTTGAGTGTCCAACTCTTGATCTAGACTCAGATCACTATCTCCCAGTTTGTGGTATCGAGCCCATGTTGGGGTCCCTTCTCGGGATTCTCTCTCTCCCTCTCTCTCTGCCCCTCCCCAGCATGCACAAGCTCTCTCTCTCTCTCTCAAAATAAATAAATACAAACTTTAAAAAAAGAGAATATATCAACAAAGTAGGACATTATTTTTAAGCAGAAGGACTAGATAATTTGTAGTTATGAGGAGAAATATCTATGAAAAATCTGGCTACCATAAAGGATAAAAAGCATGTAATAACAAAATGTAAAGGGATTTAAAAGGAGAAAAACTGTATATGGAAATCCATAAAGTTAAAAGTATAATAATAGGATAAGAACATGTACTAGAAACATGAAGTGGGCTCTGCTGAATTCCTAGTAGACTTATCTTCTACACTAGATAAGCCAAAATGATTCAGAAGACGCTATAATATTCATTTTTACGTAAGCAAAAGAAGGAACAAAAACTGTAATAAACTCTTAAAAAATGTGACGGCTAGTGAAAATTATAAATTGCTATTAATTTCAAGGAGCTCATCTTACACTTCTTGATATTAGAAAGGAAATATTTACCTGAGGGAAGTAAATTCACTTTCCATGACAAGTTCTACTTCAGGACAAAGAAAATACCACAATTTGTCAATGTGAGAGTAAATATCACAGCAAGAAAATAAATATGGTTTACAAGGTATTATTTTCAAAGAAGGAAGATGAGGTAAACAACATAGTTCAAAAGTACTTTTTATTTAAAATATATACCCTTTAACATTTATTTGCTTACAGAATTAAGACAGTATGTTTACTAGAAGGATCTGGAACACATTTCTTTTTAGTGTAATTTGGAAATGTCAGTGCTTTCAAGAGGCAGAATGGCAGAGTGCTATGGAGCACAAATTCCGCAGTCTGAGAGCCAGGGACCAGACCAAATCTGGTCTGTTACTAAACCTCCCTGTGCTTTACTCTGCCTAACTGTGCAGTGGGGTAAATAACATTCACTTCAAAAGGATTTTGTAAAGATTAAAATAATATATGTAAGTTGTTTAGAATTCTACCTTGCACATATTAAATGATACATATCTTAGCTATTGTTACTTTATTTAAAATTTCCATTATCTCTAGATGTGATGCACCTCCTGATTTAATTAAGACATATCTGGTACTACCTATCCAGTATATTGCTGAAAAACCAGAAACCTCAATTTAATCAAGCTTCTAATTTACCCATCAATTCATAGGCAATATCGAGGATGGGCAAGTAGCAAAACATATTGTATGACACCATAAGAAGACAATCAGCTAAATTCTACAATGTAAGAAATTTGTAGGACAAACAATTCATGATCTTCAACAAATAAATGACATGCAAATGCAGGAGGTGGGGGTATTATTCACCAAAAGAAACTAAAACATGTATCAACCCAATGCAACATGTAACCTAGTTTAGATCCTAATTTAAACAAATAAGCTGAAAAAAGACTTTAAAGAAATTAGTGTTGCTTGTTAGCTGTAATAATAGTATTGTATGTGTACACTTAAAAATCTCCATTCATCGGGGTGCCTGGGTGGCTCAGTTGGTTAAGTGTCTTAAGTTCAACTCAGGTCATGATCTCACAGTTCATGGGTTCAAGCCCCACATGAGCTCTGTGCTGGAGCCTGCTTCAGATTCTGTGTCTCCCTCTCTCTCTGCCCCTCCCCTGTTCATGCTCTGTCTCTCTCTGTCTCAAAAATAAATAAATGTAAAAAAAAATTATTAAAAAAAAAGGTGGGGGCACCTGGGTGGCTCAGTCGGTTAAACATCTGACTTCGGCTGAGGTCATGATCTTACGGTTTGTGGGTTCAAGTCCCACGTTGGGCTCTGTGCTGACACCTCGGAGCCTGGAGCCTGCTTCAGATTTTGTTACTCCCTCTCTCTGCCCCTCCCCTGCTCATGCTCTGTCTCTCTCTGTCTCTCAAAAATGAATAAATGTTAAAAATAAATAAATAAATAAATAAATAAATAAATAAATAAATAAATAAATAAATATCTTCATTCATTAGAGATAACCGAAGAATTTACAAATGAGGGGAGTACCTGGGTGACTCAGTTGGTTTAAGCGTCAACTTCGGCTCAGGTCATGATCTTGTCCTTCATGAGTTCGGCCCTAAGTCAGGGTCTATGCTGACAGCTCACAGCCTGGAGCTTGCTTCAGGTCCTGTGTCTCCCTCTCTCTCTGCCCCTCCCCTGCTCACACTCTATCTCTCTTTGTCTCTCTCTCTCAAAAATAAAATAAACATTAAAAAAAAGAATTTACAAATAAGTATTTGCTCAGGATTTAATTTAAAAGACTCCAGGAAAAAAAAAGTTAGAGGGAAATCAATTGATGAATTAGAACAGCAAAATGTTGGTAATTGTTTAATTTGGGTGATGGGTACATAAGAGTTCATTTTTTGATTCTACACTTATATATGTTTGAAACTTTCCATGATAAACTTTAAATTTTTAAAATTCATCATATGGTAGTTTAATGTGTTTACCCTAAAATCTCTTTATGCTATCCATATTTGTTCTTCTAATTGTGCAACTTAACTAAATGTTATAATAAATTAAATGTGAAAGTGAAAAAGAGATAATTATTTTTATAAAACTACGTCGAATGCTTTGCATATATCTGATAAAAGTAACTCACTAAAAATGCTTTTGAATTAGGTGTGAGATAATCTTAAAAGTTTAGGGGAAAGTCTAAAATTTAGAAGGTTTGTATTTATATTGCTTCTTAGTGCTAAGAAGTATCTTAGTGCACATTCCGCTTTAATGTACTGAAAACTGGAGATCCCTGATGATGCAATTGGGGTTGGCAGAGGTGAGATGATATGAAACACCCATCAGAACGCTCTTGTACAAATAAAAGGTCTTGGTCCTTCAGCAGAACACTGGTGAATAAGTGGGCATTTATAGAATTTTAAATGATACAAACTACTTTAATATTTTATTTTACAATCCCTACCTCCCCCTTAACTCTTGAAATAAACAAATACTAATCCCCATAAGGGCAGAAAAGAAGAGTTTCTACTGAGTTACAAGTTTGTTTTGTTGTTCTTTAATAAATGTTTTGGACCCCCTTTTTAATTTAATGGAATCCATAGATTACTTCTGTTTTAAATCCTGTCCCAAATATTATTTCTACTATTTAAGTTAATTGATTGATTCATAATATCAGATTAAAGTGGTATAGATTGAGAAAATGATATGATGTTTATAGTTTTAGAATGAAGATCATATTACCACAACTATGACCAAAATAAATCAGAAGTTGGGGGTCTTTCTAAATTGCAAAAAGCTGTGTTTTGCATTTGACCAAAGATAAAATACACAGTAAAATGTATTGATATCAACTAGACTTAGAAAATGACAAGTTATTTATTTATATTCTGCTTACTTAACAAAAGAATTGGCAGTAGCTTAAAATGAAAGTAAATGTTCATTTTAGCTAGTTATAAGACAATGAGATGATGACTTTGCTCTAAAAGGAAAACAAATGCTTAAAATAAGCTTCCTTTCCAAAAGCCAAGTTATGTAAGATATTCAAAGTCACTATAATAAAGCACCAGAATTAAAATATCTTTTCCTGTTAAAAATTATCAGTCTTCATTTGTACAGTGGAATACCAGTACTAATTAATTTTGAGGTTTATTCATACATTTTGGGGACAATAATCACAGAAAGCTACCCCAAATCCTAGCTGTATGTTCTAATATACTGAAAATAGAAAAAAAAAATTATCTCAGTAAAATATATTTTGCTATAGTTTTGATTTAATTATAGCCCCTATCTCAAAGCTGTTGGAAAACATGACAATGCAGCAAATCAGCATAAAATGAATACATAATAAGTGCCTAAAGCCCCATGCCAGAATTCCTCATCATCATAAATTTAAAAATGACATTGTTTGGTACTTTATTTAAAAATAGTAAAAATGGTGAAGATATTACTTTACATCTTGGGAAACAAAATAGAAAACTTTATATTTTAGTTTCTCTAAACCAAACTTTCAAAATGATAAGAATTACATATTTAGGTATAATAAAATCTTGAATTATGAATAAGCATTTAGAAATCTGACACTGCCTTTTAAAACTGCAGTGGATATTATGACTGCTGTCTAGGAGCCACCCCAAACACAGCTGCCGCTATGAGTTTTGATCATTTGGAGCTTCTAGACTCACTCAAAAGGCAGTTTATTTATAAAAAGACAATGTGGACTTAGTTGTCAACTTTCATATCTGGCTGTGGGAAGGATATGGGGAAACAGATACACATGTGGCAGGAGCATAAATTATCAACATCATTCTGGAATGTAGTCTGGTATTATTCATCCCTTCATTTTATATACTTAAGGACCGCCATACATGGCCTAGGGATATTCTGGATCCTAGTGATATAGGATGAACAAAACTAAGAAAACTTTCAGTGACTGTGTCCTATGACACAGAAATTCTATTACTGCAAACATAAATAGAATAGGTTAAATAAAATTATGGTATCCAGATGCACACATGTAATAGGATGATACATATTTTCCTTGACATGTCAAGATTTCAAGAAACAGTCACAAATAAGAATATGTCACAAATAAAGTCACAAAGCAGAATGAATAACATGGACACTTCTATATTACGGCTTTTTAATATTTCTTCCATATTCTTTTTTTTTTAATTTTTTTAATGTTTATTTATTTTTGAGACAGAGAGAGACAGAACATGAACGGGGGAGGGTCAGAGAGAGGGAGACACAGAATCCGAAACAGGCTCCAGGCGCTGAGCTGTCGGCACAAAGCATGACGCGGGGCTCAAACTCACGGACAGCGAGATCATGACCTGAGCTGAAGTCGGCTGCCCAACTGACTGAGCCACCCAGGCACCCCTCTTCCATATTCTTAAATTGGTTTAGATTTAATATCTTTCTTTCAAAACATTAATTACCAAAAGATTTGTAGGAATAAGGAGAAAAATTCTAAGGTTTTGTGGGCATGAGATTTTTATCATGAAAGTTGACTATCAGACATTAAATATGTAAGAATATAAAGGTAGAGTGCAGATTTGGTAATGTAGGAGTGATTTGGTTTAGATATTTGGGGCAAAAAAGCAACTATAAAATTTGTAACAATGTATCAGTAGATATGGAGCATTATAGCACAGAACTTGGAATCAGAGGTCTAGGTTCACACATGGTTTTGTCTTGTGATGTATGACCATGAACCAGATTATTTAACCTCTATGGTCTATGACCTTAACAATAAAATGGAGATAATGGCTTCACAGGATTATTGTGAAGATAAATGGTATAATACACATACAGTGATTCATAATCATAAGCACTCAATTATTATTTCAGTTGTTAGACATTATTAATACTTCTAAATCAGAAAATATGTATTTGTAAAATATTTTAAGGGTTTTTTTTCTTTAGTATTTTCTTACTAAATTTAAATTAAATTACATCTTTAGGGGGCATCTGAGTGGCTCAGTTGGTTAAGCATCCGACTTCAGCTCAGGTCATGGTCTCACAGTTCCTAAGTTTGAGCCCCACATTGGGCTCTGTGCTGACAGCTCAGAGCCTGGAGCCTGCTTCAGATTCTCTATCTCCCTCTCTCCCTGACCCTCCCCAACTTGTGCTCTGTCTTTCTCTCTCAAAAATAAACATTAAATTTTTTTTTTAATTAAAAGGATTTTAAAAAATTAAATCTTTAGTATTTTATTATTAAATATTAAAATTATTGGCATGAGAATGTTCCTCTTTCCAATACAGGAGGCTCATGTTTAATCAAATTTCACGACTAGGTGTTAAGCAGAAGAGATTTCTCATGCCATGGTTTTGATATAGTGCTGTGCCCAGAGATGGAACTTAGCATACAGAAATTTGTGGACTCACATGGTCTACAATAAACTCCTATAAAAACATCTATGAAGCACTCTTTGTCATCATTTATGGCATGAGAATAGACACCTGGCCTATGATCTTTACCAATTTAAGCATATCTTAGATGGAACACAATGTTACCAATGATTTACATGTTTTGAAATATTTTCTCAACAATACAATTTTAAGACTTTTTCTGTCTACACACTTAACTCCTACAGGAAATTACAGAATGCCCATCTAACTATTGACACTTGGAAAGTGAATTATGAATAGATGGCTGCAATAGACAGAATAAGCATCCAGGGCTTTAGAGACATATTCCAGAGGAATCTAGATCTCTCTCCTAAATATCCAGTAAGGAAATAGAGATTTATCAAAAAAGACAGGTAAGCTATCAACCACCCAAAAGCATTTTGCAAATGCCTTCAAAACCCAAAGTCTATTCAAGAGATCAGATATACAAATGAAAAACTTAGGAAAAAAAATGTTTGACATAATGTAAGATAAACATATGTCTCAAAATAAAATTTAAATTTGTTTTAAAAAATTTTGTTTTGTACTAAACTATTAAAATTTCACATCAGAAATAAACTTTCAAAACAAAATGCTTTAAGATAACTTGTACAAAATATCAATGCCAATAGTATCTTCGCATTGTGAAATTAATGATTTTCATAATGGTGTGTCTTTAATGTAATAGAAGAAATTAACATCATAAGTTTCATTATGAAAATTTCAACATGAAATTCTTTTCATGTTAAGAATTTACCAAGAGTTAGTTTCCCATAGTTCTAAAATGTAGTTTTAAGTGTCTCAAAAACACATTTTTTTAAATGGGAAAGACGTTAAAGTTCCCAAAGACTTATAAATTTTTAACTCCATCTCCCCAGGCTGTATAAATTCTCTTTTTGGAGGATTTTGGATGCATGGATTTGATCTATATACAATTTAGCTAAAAATTAAATGCATAATCTTCAAAAACTCTAAATCTTTTACAGTTGTGCTGTTGAAGATGAAAGAACTTGTATACAAATGTTTAAAAGTATATAAACCTTCCTATGTAAGATGGAAAACAAGAGGCTCAGTACTTTTTCTTAAATCTGTCCAAAGGGATTTTGTTAAAATAGTATGCTTAAACTTTCAGCAATCTCATTACAATAGATATTTCACTGGCAACAAAAAGGTTCCACTGTCAGAGTAATAGTCAATAATAATTTTACTGCTACTAAAAAATGGCATTATTAATTGGTACTTTAAAAATCTTTTGAAATAGGGGCACCTGACTGACTCAGTTGGTGGAGCATGTGACTCTTGATCTTGGGAGTGTGGGTTTGAGCCCAATGTTGTGTGTAGATTACTTAAAAAAATAAAATCTTAAAAAACTCAAATTAATTACACATCTATTATCTTAGTTTATACTTGAAAACACTGTGTATGTGGTTTTATTTTCATTTGATAATTGCGAGGACTGAGTTGTAGGGATATTAAGTCCTGAGGGCAACAATATTATATGTTGTGATAGTAATAAGTTAGTAAAGGAATGAGACCAGGTTACTAGTTCCTATATCTAGGACCTCTCTGCTAGATAATGAAAGAATTAAGGCCAGTAACATTAGTGAGCATTCAATAGCTGGTAATTTGCCAAATATTTACCTATTTAATTCTGTGATATATTACTCCATTCTACCATTTTCCATTTTCCAAATTCAGAAATAGGAGCACAGCCTTACTGTTATATCCAGTAAGTGGCAGATTTAAACTGAGGTTGGCATGATTATGATTACAAAGTGTGTGCTTTTTCTCTAAGAGAATAAACTTAAAGCTAGAAATAATTCAGAATCTATGATATGCACTCCTTCCCTACTAGTTATCTACACAGACACTTTCTTATATGAGAAAAGGGAGGGGAATGGAACTCAAAACACCAGGTAAATCTGGGCCAGGTCTGTAGCTTCTTACTATTCCGATATTTCTACACCTCTTCCTAAAACTGAATTCCTAGCCTAATGCTTTGAGATACTTCCACAAAAGTTGTCTCTGGAGACAAAAGTAAGCTAGGAGAAGGGCAGACTTTAGGAAGAAAAACACTCACTATATTTGATGATTATTTAGCTGAATACTGACAAGAGCCAAAAACATTGTTTGCCAGAATGCAGAGACTTTCCAAACAAAAAAGACAGACTTCGTTCAAATCAGTTGAAAAAACTGATTTGGGTCACAATGCATATAAGCACAGAAAAAGCTCTGAACAGTATTGCAGGCCCATTTCACTTGACTTGACCAAGTATTTTCCCAAGTGTAAATTGTTCTGGGGAACAACTTCTGATATTTCAAACTTGACTGTAATAATAATCTACACTATGCTTTTTTTTTCCTTTTTACAATAATTACTACATAGAGGAATATTTATTTAGTACATTATCCACTAGGTACAGACCTATAGTGCATTTTCTAAAGGTATAGACAAAGACTAGCTCCAGGGCAGATGAGGCTAAATGGCATAATCTCTGGATATTAAATCTGGCAGGGCCTTAAGGGTTTTATCATCCTTTCATTTACATATGAAGAAGCAAGAACCTAGAGGGATTGAGGACCTGCTCCCACATCACTGGACCCTGGAAAGTGGCTGCACTGCCAATGAGTGGTGGCCTCTCCTCATCGGATTTGGCCATGGTGCCTTAGCAGGAGGACGTGTCAGAAGCTTTTTATCCAGCACTTCCCTGGCATTCTCTGCAGATCTGGTCCAGAGCCACCAGGCTAAGCAGGAGTAGCTACGGGCACTGAAAAATATTGCCTCAGGATGCTGTTGTTCTGCTTTTTTGCTACGCTGCTTTGTTCTCCAGAGGAACCATCACAAACATCATGGTCAGGTTGCAATTTTGAGCATGAAATGTTTGCAGTGGGAATATCAGGCAGGTGTCTGACATCTTAGATATTTGTTTCTAGACTAATATACCCACAATTTTCCCCCAACTACTATATTGACAGGCATTTATGACACTCGAGAGTATTTCTAAATTTTATAAGGATAATTTGCGGGGGGGGGGGGGATCAAGTGCTTTTCATCATATATACATAGGGAGTGATTTTACACTCTACACAGGGGAAATAAATATATATACCTTGGAGCTCAGGAGGAAATCGTCAGTATATATGTACTACTATTTGCTAAGTATATATCTACATTTTACCTAAATATCACTATACCCAAATATGTGTATATAGAGACATTGCACAGCTAAAAAATATATTGACTGGTATTAGTAAATTCTACTTCATGCCATTTTTCAGTTAGATGGAAATTAAAGTTTTTCTTAGAATTAATTCAGTAACTATATTACTTAGGAAATTAATCTGGCTTGCATTATAAATGGCAGAGAGATATAGTGAGATCACATGGACGTCCCTTTGGTGTTCACCCAATCCATTATTTGATATACTAAGCTCTCAGCCACCCATCTCTAATAAGAGTCTATGGAACACACAGCACTTTTTAGCCTATTTTTTTCACCAGACAAAATGTGTCACATGCCAGCAAATTCAATAATCTCTTACAGATTAGTACCTTAGCCACTCGACTCTCACTATTAGTTACACTTCTGAAAATCCTTTTCAGAAAACTACCTTCCCAAAGACTCATTCATCACGGAAAGCAACGACCTCTGACTTCTACATTTAAATCTCTAAATTCACCCATCACTCTCTCAAAGACACAGCCTTCTTTGGTTTTAATTTTTCTCGTTCCATCCTCGCCTTCACATCCTATGCCTTCCTTCTCAATGTAAGTCAAACTCCCCCCACTTTCACTGCCACCCCCACACATATTAAACCAAGTCTGCACAACACCACCATCACCAAAAGTGGAGGTGGCAAAAGACCTTCTAAGTCCTCCCCAAGGCCCTGCCCACAGACCCAGTGCAAGGCAGGTTGAAAACCACAGACTTAAGTCTAGACATACTCAAAATAAGATGGTCTTTTATTATTATTATTATTATTATTATTATTATTATTATTAATTCCCTATTTTCTGTCAATCTCTTACTCGTGCTTTTGAATTGTACCACTGAGATCATTTATGTCTTTGGCAAAAAAAAAAAAAAAAAAGAAAAAGAAAAAAAAAGAAAAGGTGGGGGGAGGTAGGGGAGGAAAGATAGGAGGGAGAGGGAGAGGGAAAGACGGAGGAAGAAAGAGTGAGATTGATTAAATGAAGGGGGCTAATTCTGGAGACAGGCCTTTCCTGCTGCCCTACTAGACCCCATACAGAGGTTGCTCTTTCTTTGACCCTTTCAACCCTAGTAACACTGAAAAGCCCGACCCTAAAAAGACTTTTCCTTTCCCATTGAGTTCTTTTTATAATCTCGATATTTAAAGGCATTAAATGAATTAGTCAAGTTTATGAAGTTACTCTACATTAAAGCTCATTTTTGTTATGTTACCATTTCCCCTAACTGACAAGAGTGTGCTAGTATTAATTTTTACTCTCCACAATTTTGTTACTCTTCAAACATTGCATATAAATTGATATCCAGGTCAAGGAATCCTGAATACTTTCATAGATATATATTTAATTAAAATCACGACTTCCATTGTTGCAGGTGTGGGCCTCCTTCAGTCATTTAAGCTCTCTAGACTTTATTTTTCCTACTTAAAAAAAAAGCCAGGGGAAATGCTACTTATGCATAAAACACTTTGAGCTCCCCAGATGAAAGCCCGCATATATAAGTGTGATGCGTGTTTATTGCCTCTTCTCTGATGAAAAGTGGCAGCCTTCTGCTTGAAATGGGATTAGAAATTCTGACTATAACAGAGAAGAGAGAAGCACAAATGAGTAACAAGCAGTCAGAATAAATAAAATTGAAAAGATGGAGAGCACTCCTTTTACAAAAGGAACATCAGTTGTGAAACTTGTGGTTTAATTTGGTATGCTTTCCACTTTTAAAAAATTGGGCTCAACTGCATGTATAATGAGCTACAAGCAGAAGGTACATTCAGTAGTACATGAATAAAAAATGACCTTTTCATTTGCTCTTCCGTAGCTTGGCATTCCTATATTATTAAAATATAATGTATTAAAGATTAAGTAAGCATATTAGCATACAGACATCATACTTATGTGGCCATGGATACGAGGGCTATACAACATAAAGCTAGAAATCCAGCTATATAAAATTCATATTTTTAAAAGCATAGGTATCAATTAAAAAGAACACAAACTTTTCTAACAACAAAGTTGGCAATTCTACCAAGAATGAAAAAGAAAGGAATGAGAGGAGAATCTCCAAAGTGAGCCACAAGTAAGAATCACAAACTATTCAACAGCTGGGAGTAAGCTGGATTCTATGTTCTAGGGAACATATTAAATAAACTCCCTAGCCTAATGAACCTAGTATTCTCAATCTAGGATTTAAAATGCTAAGGCAATTTTCATGCCAACATTTTGGAGGGGGGCAATAGCCATTTATTAAATATTCTTCTGGTATTTATTCTAAATTTTCTATGGCTTATTTTCCTTTCTCACTTTTTCTTTTTGACGTTATAACATACAAATTTATAGAATATTAAGATTGCACAAAGGAGTGACTGCAAAAACATAAAAACATAAAATTACTACATTTCCAAAGGACAGGGCTTTCTTTTCACCTCATTATTATGTAAGCAATACAGGTTCATAAAAGAAAAGTTAGAGTTCAGGAAAATAAAAAGAGAAAAAAGAAATAATCCTATGAGTCTAATGCAGTCACCAGTCACTGCTTATATATTTCCTCTTATTGTTTTCTAATAATGTAGCTTTTTGTGTTTGTGTATGTGTGGGTTTTTCTCTCTTTTATCTCATACACTGTTGGAGACACAATGTTATATCACGCTCTTTTCAGTTCGTATGTCAAGAAACATTTTACACCCAAAGCATGCATTTCTGTTTTATTTAAAGTTCATTTTTTCATTTCAAAAAATTGCTTTATCCATCACAATGGAAAGTTGACATTCCCCAGAACTTTGTCATTTGTCCTACAGACTGTTCCCCAATGGCTTGAGAAATGATGGTGATGGTCTTATTTGGAACACTCTGAGAAAAGAAGATGCTGCAATGAATTGGTTATCTAAACCTAGAGAGGCACCATCATTTCTCCTAGTCAGCTATTCAAGAATTTAGCTTCCTGTCTCATTTGCAAGCAAGCCTGAGGTGAGGTTCAGTACAAAGCATAGGCCATTCAGTAATCTTAGTTTAATGTGGCTTTTAAAGACCTGAACTGTCAATCCCCTACCTTCACGGCCTCTCATTCTACTGTTTTCACTTGAGGAGATAAGAAGCCCAGTCTTTGAACTATATTCCTAATCTGTCACAGTCGTGAGTGAATGATCTGTATGTGTACCCACAATGCAACCATGTATTGGAAATTCCTTCATGCATGCATTCATTGAAATGAATAAAATTCTTTCCTAAGTTTAAGAAAATAGGTAAGACAAAAATCAAACAAAGAGGGAAACTAAATTGAAAAGTTGATGGAAGAAGCAAACCCTTGCTTTTAAAATGATGTAAATATGAAACAGGCATTTATAACAGATATGTCTTTCTTGTTTTCCCTGTCATTCGCTTGCATAAAAAGCAACACTGATTTTTTAAAACAGTTTGCTATGAATAAAATTTATCATCTACTGATGCATTATTTCTCACTTTCTTTTTCATATTATCTCTCAGAGATAAATGGCAATAACAAAGACATTAAAATGACACTAAGAACAGCTTTTTATAGTTTTAATTATTTTTTCCTTTTTGGCAATAAAAATGATGTGGTATGTTTGCATGTGTTATATATTGAGAAGCAATAATACTGTTTAAATATTCATAATTGTGGAGATAGTTTTTACTTGATATTTTAAATATGAAATAGATTGCTTCTGGTCCCTAATATTACGGCCCTGTTTATTAATATATATTGCAGGCACACCTATATTTATGTCAGTCAATCATTTACCATGCTCTTTATTCTACTCTGAAGTATTCTCCACACAGATAATATTCTTTTATGGGTCCATCAAGTTTCACTTTCTGAGAAATAACTTCACAATTTCTAATGTAGATAATGAGCACTCATTTTCCTACTTCTCTTGGAATCTGAGCTCATTTTAGTCTATGAAATAAAAACTAAACTTCAGGGCAAGGGAGATCCTGATGGGTGGCAAACAACATGTGCACCCAGCCCTCCAACAGTCACAGAGCAGACATGGCATCTATGGGTGGGTGCCCAGCGGAGGCATGGCAGGCCTCTTGAGGATGACACTTCACTGGGTCGGCAAAGTTGGGACCTAGTCCTCAGTACTCCAGGAATGATTTTGTGCTTTTAGGGAAACTGAGAAGTCTATCTGGGATACACTCATGAAAACTCAACTCCTATAATGCTACCATACCAATTTAAAATGACACCTTTCTGAAATGCAAGCGGACTCCCTGGCCTGGTCAGATGGATGCATTCTCCCCCACATGGAAACTTACAGGTCAGAGTTTGTGAGATGGACGGTTAGACCTAAAGGGCTTGGTGTTCTTATTTCAGGGTTCCTGGGCTTAACAGTTTGGGGCAGTCTTCCTTCCCACACCTTTCTTCCATCAAAGGTTCTCACCTGGCCTGCTTCTTTTTACTTTTAATTTTAAACATCCTATTTTTAGATATATACTTTAAGAGAGATTACATTTAAATGATACAGCTGTAAGACAGTGAAAATGAAGTCAGACTTCCCCACTCTTCTATCCCTAAATGCCCTGTTTCTCTCCTTAGAGGCTAGCTATCTACCCTTTAGCAATTTCATGAATAGCCTTCCACAGATAACCTATGCATTTACAAATATACGCCATATGTGTGTATGTGTATATATACATGGGTAAGTTATATATATACATATTCATATGTATGTGTATATATATAGTTTGTCTCCCATAAATAGCAGTGCATACATGCTGTTTCTGCATTTCACTCTTTTTTTTTTTTTTCTTTTTTAATAGCTGAGTCACAAGATCATTGGGAGAACTTTTCTTTGGACATTTTACCAACTTCCGTCTGTTTTGTTTTTGGTTTTTTGTGTGTTTTTTTTTGTTGTTGTTATTTTGTTTTGTTTTTTGTTATTTGTTTTTTTTTGTAGAGCTACCCTGATTGTGTTTTTGTCCTCTAACTATGTCTTAGATAAATTTAGTTCTCCTTCTACTGGTGTCTTGGGCTTTTCTTTACTTACTCTTTTTCTGTCTTTGACAGTTAAATACTTGGACTTTATCCCCTGAGATGTATCTACTTATCAAGACAAGTTCTGCAGGAGAAATATCTAAATCAACCTCCAATATTAGTGGGACCAGAAAATCTGATGGTAATTTCCCAGTGATCTTTCAGTTCTTTTTTTTTAACATGAATAAAAAAACATGCTTATAAATTACTTACATAGTTGGACTATATACCTCTCTAGGCATCTTTGACTAGAAACTAATTTCAGCTTTTAAGAGGCCTAGACCATCTGAGATCATTCTTTTAATCCTAATGAAAATGTATAATGCCTAAAAGAAAGATGCATTTTACTTTTAAACTTCTCATACAGAACTTGTTAGTTTTACATTGTACATACAAATAACACATACAGTAAGCATCCTTAAATATTATTTTACACACATGGTTATTTGTTAGATAAGTACCTCAAAGTAGAATTCCAGGTCAAAAGGTATACACATTTTTTATTTGGAAAGTATTGCCAAGTACTTTCTCATATTTTATAATGGTAAAAACTTGAAATTCGAAAACACAAGGTAGCAATTGACCCTTTCCATGTTGTGACTATAGAATGATTTACTATGAATTTTTACAGAGGAGGAAGACAATTCAAAATTAATAAATTCTGCTTCTAGTTAACCTCTTACTCTCGAAGCTAATAATTCAAGGTATATGTTTGATTCCTATCCCTAGACAGGCAAACAAGAAAACTACTTGGATTGAACCTGAAAGAAAGGATTTTAAATCTCAGTTTTAAAAGAGTCCTTCTTTCCAGTAGCCTTCAAATTGTAGGGCAAAATTCCTCTCAAGGAAGAGGTGATGAGGAAAAAAAAAGAAAAAGGAAAAGAAAAAAAATGAGAAAAATGAAATAAAACCACCAGGACTTGAGCTAGAAATCCTATGGTTACCAATACATCTCATATGAGAAAGGAAGGGCTACCAAAGAAAAAATGGACAGTACCTGAGGAACGAATGGCTTCATAAGGAGACAGAGAACTACTGAAAGTCAGGTTCCTGGCAGGGATTTTTACTTTATACCGTTGCTGATGAGAACGTCTTCCAAATGCTAAGAAGGGAAAGAATGGAAGAGAAACTGGGCAGACCTAGGCTCTGAAATTCAAAATGCTTTTCCTGGGGAACATCATGAAATTGATTATAAGGAGGGTTATGAAATCTTAGAAATCACTCAAAGTCTGCAAACTACTACTGTTTGTTATTAACTAAGTCACTATGTTGGCCAATGAAAGAAGCATTTTAAATCTCTAAGACATAATAACCATTAATGTTAATTTATGTAACAGGTAAGATAAATATATAGATTATCTTTTAAATCTTTTTTTACTTAAGAAGGTGCCTGGGTGTCTCAGTCAGTTAAGTGTCTGACTTCAGCTCAGGTCATGATCTTGCAGTCCATGAGTTTGAGCCACGTGTCAGGCTGTGTTGACAGATCAGAGCCTGGAACCTGCTTGGATTCGGTGTCTCCCTCCCTCTCTGCCCCTCCCCTGCTCAGTCTCTCTCTTTCAAAAATAAATAAAAATTAAAAAAAAAAAGAAGTTTGGCATATAGGGGTACCCAGGTGGCTCAGTTTGTTGTGCAACTGATTTGATTCCAACTCTTGATTTCAGCTCAGATCGTGATCTCATGGTCATTAGACTGAGCCCCACAACAGGCTCCACACTAGGTGTGGAACCTGCTTGAGATTCTCTCTCCCCCCATCTTTGCCCCCCCCATTCATTCTCTCTCTCTCTCTCTCTCTCTCTCTCTCTCTCTCTCCCTCCCTCCCTTCCTCTCTCAGAAGAAGAAGAAGAAGAAGAAGAAGAAGAGGAGGAGGAAGAGGAGGAGGGGGAGGAGGATGAAGAGGAAGAAGGAGAAGAAGCAGCAGTAGTAGTGGTAGTAGTTTGGCATATATACTTGGCCTGGTCTCATGCGTACATGTACATGACCCCACCATCGTATCACATACTTAAAATAAAAGCATTGATCATAGTGCTTGCTTCGGCAGCACATATACTAAAACCGGAACAGTACAGAGAAGATTAGCATGGCCCCTGCACAAGGATGACACGGAAATTCGTGAAGCTTCCATGTTTTTTTTATATATACAATGGAATACTACTTGGCAATGAGAAAGAAGGAAATCCTGCCATTTGCAGCAACGTGGATGGAACTGGAGGGTATTATGCTAAGTGAAATAAGTCAGGCAGAGAAAGACAGATACCATATGTTTTCACTCATATGTGGATCCTGAGAAACTTAACAGAAGACACTGGGGGAGGGGAAGGGGAGAAAGAAAAAAAGTTACAGAGAGGGAGGGAGGCAAACCATAAGAGACTCCTAAATACTGAGAACAAACTGAAGGTTGATGGGGGTTGGGGGAGAGGGGAAAGTGGATGATGGACATTGAGGAGGGCACCTGTTGGGATGAGCACTGGGTGTTGTATGGAAAACAATTTGACAATAAATTATATTTAATTAAAAAAAAGCATTGATCATAGTAATTATAATCTCCATTCTAAAGTGACTTCAAACAACTGTATAATTCTTGGGAACTATAATGCAATCTTTTAAATTAACTATATATGAATTTTCCTGAATAAAGCAGGTTTCAAGTGTATAATTTGTATCTAAAATTTGAGGACAGTGTCAAAACTTTAAAGCGTTCTTTTCATTATGTATCATTTTGGAAGGTGAACAACTGCAATTTTTCTCCATTTTATTATCTGCTTTATAAACTTGGATATTTTCACAAGGCTATCACCTGTTTTATAATTACACTGTTTACCTGAAGTAGGATTTAAGAATTTCTCACTTTGATTCTCAGTTATTCAAAACACAACATATATGCCTTTAGAGTATGGTTTTCTGATTCATATATGGAAGTAAATGAGATAATTATATCTTACATTAAATAAAGCACTGGATCTTGAAAATAAGCCTGAGCATATAAGTGTAAAATCTAAATAAGCATTTAAAGCAAAAATAAATTTTACAAATGGATTATTTAGTTTATCTTCTAAAAAAATAAATTATTAATTTTCTTCTTAGATGTACAATAAAGCAAGGTCATGGTATCATATAACTCTGAATCTAGACTATGTTTTAAATAGATGTCCTAAAAGACATAACTAGATTATATCTCATTGAATAGGTATTCTAAAAGGAAAGTGGTGGATATCAGTAATAATTTAAATAACAGAAAAACTTGTTATCATAAGAATGTGGGGGGGGGGTGCTATACACTAACTAGACGGTCTGTCTGAGTCATGTAAAATAGACAATACCTAACTCTTGATTACATTGTTATATGTGTACTTTTTAAAACCTTCCGTCCAGGACCATATATATCATTGCATTCCTATTAGCAGGCACCAAATCTCATAAATATTAGCAGCTCAATAAATGATCATTCACTGAATACTGAATAAATGAATTGACTATAACATTCAAGTTTCAGTTAAAACATGCAAAGGCACTCCTAAAGTAAGTGGTAAAATAAGAAAAAATACTTTTTTATGTGACTAGAAAGTGAAAACTTAAAGGAATAATTATAATCACTAGAAAATTAGTTTCTGTAATCTTCGAGCTTAAGGGCCTCTACGTTCCATGAGCCCTTCTAAGGCCTGGGAGCAATCCTTGCATTGTATTTGCCTGGTCATATGTTCTCATAAATTTTTTGTATGATATTTTAACTATGACTAAGACTACTGCACATTTAGAATTCAAGTTTTTTGTTTATAATTTTGTGTTTGATGTCTTAAGGAATGGAGGGAAAGTTGTAAACCTGAAGGCTCTACCGACTGGGATGTGCTCCTCCACAGTTTCCTACCACCCAGAGCCGAGTACACCTTAACACAAGAATGGAAACTGAACCAACAGTGGGTCAGGAAGTCCAGATTTAGTGTACATTCATAAATATTTGTCACTGTTTGTAGAAAAATAAAAATATGACCGATTCTAAGTTAACAGGCGAGCACAGTATTCTGAAATACACTTTATCATCTAACAGATCACGTGGTGAGATTCCAATCATGTATCAGCACATGTTCTCAAATTGCAGTCTTCTTTACTGGCAATTATGCTTGGACATTTATTGACAGATAACAGCTGCTCTAGTACCTCACTTATTTTACTTCATGTGTTGACATTTCCCATTTCCTCATATTTTCAGAAAGCCTAGAGTACTTGAAGAAAACAGACACTGATATTACTTCTTAAATCCTTTATGTTTCATTCAACATGTGAAAATATCATAAAGTTGCTAATTCCTGCCTCTGTGATCTAACATGTCTCATTTAAAAATGTATAGCAATTAAAATACACATATAGCATTCAATTTGCAGTTAAATGTTTTGACATGCATACTCTACCAAAATATCTAAAGTCAACTATCATGAAAACACCATGAAATACTTTGAGCCAATGATGCTTTTGTTAAAGCACAGCACACACAAAAAAGTTCTCTTTATACAAATAAAATACAAATACTCCTAATTGCTCACAGACTTTTTCTGACAAGTGTTAGTCCAAAACGAATATTTACAGTCTATGCTGAGGAATGAATGCCTGGAAAATAGCATTCACAGTGCAAACACTGACAGTTTTAACCAAAAAAACAAAATAAAACAAAACAAGACAAAAAACAAACAAAAAAACCCACACCAAAACAACAAAAAACCCAAAAAGCAAACTTGTACATTGGTGCTAACTAATGGGGCAACTGAAATACTCTCAGCCTTGAAAGGATGTAAGAAAATATTTCAAGAACATCTGATTCCGCTGAAAATAAGATCATTAGATTTCTTCTTAAAACAAACGCCTGAAGGTGTGAGTGTGATATTTTACACACACACCACACATACACACCATGATCTACAGCAAGGAATATTTTGATCCTTTTCATGTGACATTTTGTGACTTGGGGAGTAGAAGAGAAATATGAAAAACTGACACGGAGAAGATGTCCTAAAATGTACAAATGAATCATGTTTACTGCAGCTATAACATCATTTGCTTTTCCTCCCTGTGCTATGCTATACCTACATTTAATGAGTGATTTTGTATTTTAAAGGGGGAGATATTAAGGATTTAAGGACTTAATTTAACAGTTTGGCTATTCAAGAATGCTTATTTATTCTGAAAATAGAAACCTTAAGGACATACCTTTTTTTAAGTCAAAGAAGATAAGGAATATGAGTGATGTCTGTGTATAAAGAAAGAAAAAGGGAAAATCAGTTTTAAAGGATAATTTTGTGTTATCTCTGCTAATGTGCTTTTGTATATGCATCATGCCAGCAGTATGCATACATAGAAAATAAGGGCTCATAGGACAAAGTCACAAAGAAAATTATCCTCATTAAAAAGCTGGATTTTATAACCTGTAAGTCGGGATATCACAGAGGTAAATTTAACTTCTTACTGATCATGGAGAAAAGGAAGATTATTTTTCCTGCACCCTCACTGCCCACTTTGGACTGGTCAGTAAAGAAAGGAGTCTTATTTTTTTTTTGGGGGGGGGGTGGTTTGAAGGGTGTCATGCCCCCACGTAGCTGGAGGAAGAAATGAGAGCTGACGACTCTTTGCATATATCTTTCTAATTTCAAAACCTTCCTCATGCAGATGCCTGAAATCAAGTTCTATAGTATTGATAACTGATTTTTTTTTCATTTTATATTCTAGATTACTAGCTATAATTATTTTGAAGCCCTCCAGTGGTCAAATAACAAAACTAATCTGTATAGAATATTCTTACAAAGAGAATTACCCATCTATGTTAGTTGCTTGATTCTTCCTTATTGCTGTCCTAAGAGGTTTCTTTGGACATATTGCATATATTTCAAATTAAAATATTGTGCATTAAAACAGCAGATTAAGTACAAGTATTTCTCCAAATAACAGATTTGTATATGAATCTACCAATGTTGGAAAATCTCAGCATAAATTAATATATTCACTATATCATTCCATTTATACTCAGTCAGGTCCTGCAAAGCCAAATTTGGCAAAAGATTCAATAACACATTCAATCACAAGGCTCTGAGCAGGTTAACGATGGTTTTCTTCAGGATTACATTCATCTCCATGAAGTGTGGCTATCTTTGAAAACTCCTGTTAAGTTCAGAGACAATAACTTTTAAAGATACTCTTAACAGGTCTTCCCTATTACTAAAAATCTTATCTCTCATGCTAGCAAATGCAAAGAGCTTTTCATGATAGCATGAAGAAAGAAATTGCCATAAAATGAAAACTGAAAAATTACACTGTTTTTAAGTCACCGACAGGGTTTATTTCGCAAGGGTACACTTCATCACTACAAATGCTTCGAACCCATCTCACAAGATGTATCTGCTTTCCTGCTGTTGTTTCTATTGCATAAATCAAACCAGTACTCATTAGTGTAAACTCATTAGGGTAAACCAAACCTCAATTGCAAGGATCTCAGCATTTTTGAAAACATAGATATAAAGATATCCAAATTAATGTCACTTAATTAAAAATATATAGTTTGCTTTGGACAGTTTTTACTAACTCTGATCCTTATTATCTGGACTAGTGAGATTAAGGTAATTTAGGGCTGTATAGTTCCAGAGTGCAGCAGAGCATAAAGACCTTCTAAAACAGAGAGGCCCAAACCCATAATAGCCACCACCATGTAACTAACACTGAGAAATGCAATTTTAATTTGCAGCAGGAGCTTAAGGAAACACTTTGGTGTAAATAAAAGTGAATCCTTAAAAGAAAAAAAAAATTTTGGTAATTTTGCACATGAAGTGGATAAGGCACTGACATAATACTTTCTTTTTAAACCAACGAAATACAGTTTCTTGATGGAGAAAGAGCTGTCTGAGCTAATCAGAATCCAAAGCATCTTGAGATCAAAACAAAAAAATCAATGTGTGAAACATTATGTGCTACTGAGATACAAATGGCACTAGCATCTTAGGTGGCACTGCTGGGACAAATTCAGTCTCCCTGAAATTCTCAAAGTGTAACTTGGCTTTGTTGCCAAAACACACATTTTAATATCCTGTTTTGAAAGTAGAAATGTAGACACTAAGAATTTCATGATCCTACTATACTCAAATGAAGTATATCTGTATGAAGTTTTCAGGTGAAAGGCAATGGAGCACAATCTGTAACAGGAACGACCTGCTTCAAGACTCAGTAACGCTGGAAAAACAAAATTCCATTTGTGTCACATATCTCACGCATAGGCTTGAAATTAGATGGAAAACTGCATCTCACTCCTGGCATCTCCAGTTGTGAAGATGACTTCAGCAAACTGCATGGGTTCCTCTCTGTCCAGTCTCAAGCTAGATCTAAACTGACACAAATCTGATTCCAAGTCACCTTCCTCATCCACAACCCCTGTGAGTAGGTGGGTGGGGAGAGTCATTCAGTCCTCTTCTAAACTTGCTTTGATGTCACAGAGGAAGTAGCTCTACTCCTTTACAAGCCTAATCTCTTCAGTCCCTTTGTGATACCGTGATTTATAATAAATACGTATCTGGTCTTCCTCCTTCTTTCTATCACAGAGCTCCTAAAACCCTTGGGGAATATCCTAAGTGATGAGGGAGATAAAGGTGTCTTTTGTTATGTTAATGAGGTAGTTTTTTGGTCCTGTGCCCAAGGAAGGGTCTGACTGCTAGGAGAACCAGCCCTGTGATTGGAGGGCTGTAACTTTCTGTCATTGCCCCACCACACCCCTGGAAGGGGAAAGAGGCTGAAATTTTAATCAATTCCCAGTGGCCAATGGTTTAATCAATCATGCCTATGTAATGAAGACTCCATAAAAACCTAAAAGTATGGGGTTTGGACCCATACCAAGGGTTGGTGAACACATGAAGCTTTTGGGGATAGCCATTCAGGGATAGCATGGAAGCTCCTTGCCCTTTCCCGAGACCCTGCCCTCTGCTTCTCTTCCATCTGGCTATTATCTGCTTTTATATATCCAGAGTTATATCCTTCTATAATAAACCAATAATCTAGTAAATAAAATGTTTCTCTGAGTTCTATGAGCTGCTCTAGCAAATTAATCAAACCCAAGAAGGGGGTTGTTGGAATCTCCAAGTTACAGCCAGTTGGTCAGAAGCACCAGTAACAGCTGGGCATGCACCTGGCATGTGAAGTAGACTGAGCCCCTCATCTATGGGATCTGATGTTATCTCTGGGTAACTGGTATCAGAATTGAGTTGAACTGCAGGACATCCAGCTGGTGTCAGAGTACTGCTGGGTGTGACAGAGATCCCCAAACACTGAAATTGGTGGTCAACCTTACCTACTCATTCTAGACTTGACCATTTTTTCTCTTATTCTTCTGTCCCAACCTTAGTCAGCCTCTCAATGCCTCTGTGTTTCTCAAATTCTAAAAGGAACTTCCCTTATTCTACTTTACTGTGAAATCATCGTCACACATGTTCCTGCCCTTCGTGGTTACAGGCCAAATCATTTATACTTGCTGTCCCTTCTGTTTCTCTTTCATTTACTCCTTGGTACATTCTAATTCAGTTTCTCCTCCCTACATTTTAAAGTACATCTCCAGTAAAACTGCCTATCACAGAATTTCCTAAATCAAAAATCTAGAACAGAATCTCATCTTAACACAACTTCCACAATGTCCGGATCTGCCAAAACTCATTGATGAAACTGTCTTCTCCCGGGCAGCCATCAGATTGGTTCTTTTCCTATCTTCCTGATTATTCTGAGTTTCCTAACACAATGTTGGAGATGTTTCCTCAGCGATCTTGAATGGAGTGACCTTATCTATTGCAAGTGATGGGTACATGACTCTGCCTGAATGACTCCCAAATGCATCCCAGGCCCTGAGCTTTATTCTTAATCTTTATGCCCTCAACACATCTCTACATACACTTTGAGATTCAACTTCTCTGAAACCCGTTCATCATCTTTATCTCCTTATACTTTAACCTAGATAAAGCTTTAGACAGCTCATTTGAAAAAAATCTAATGAGTTTTAAAAAATCTTATTAACACTCCAAACTCTCACAATACATTGTATAAATGAGAGAGCTATTACTACAAATCAAGTACGACCAACAGCAAGTCAAAAACAGTTACACAGTCATGATCTGCAGAAACTCTCCCAGAAGGTATGACATGGAAGTCCTCAGCCATATCTTGATCCCAACCACTAATAACACTTTCTAACTCATCCCTCATTAACTCTTTTGCATTAGAAACATTTGAGATGTCTAGAGCCAAGCTAAGGGGCACTCAGCATCTCTCTCAACATGAAATATGTTGCTTTTAGTGGAAAGATGTTAGGGAGCTAAACAAATAAAAGGACCTCATCTTAAGTGAAAAAGATAAAGGTATATAGGCTCATGTCCATAAAATTATTGAAATACATATGCTTATTTAATGATAGCCTGCTTTCACTTACACATATTTTGCTTCAGGAAGAACACTTTTAGTCGTCAAGTTACAAGAGTTAGAAGGCCAGTAAGGCAATATTTTAACGATATTTCATGGTAATAGCTGGTTAAATGGCAGAGTAAAGAGGATAAAACGAAAAATGAAAAATTCTGTGTATATCTTCCTACATTGAATAGCACCAAATATAGGACAAACTACACTTAATGGGTAAAGATTGAACTACATTGGCTTTGAAATTTAGACCTAAAATGAGTACAAGGGGTGAAGAGAACAGTATTTTAAATAGTTATTACCACCTTACTTTTTGTAGCAGCTGTGAAGACTTGAGACACAAGTAAAATGAAAGAAAATGTTACTCGTGAATGTAATTACTACCAGTTATAAAGTATTATGCGTAGGGACGTAAATTGAAGTCAAAACCTATCATGAAAAATATTACACATGAGGAAATGAAAGATAACCAAAATTGAAAAATAAATAAGTAATTAACCTGCTCTACCTGAAGGCTTAGGAGATGATGATGACTAAACAACACGGTGGCTTTACATCATAAGCAAGTTTCCCTCTAAATCCCACACAAGAAGGCTCTTACTATGAAAAGCATTCAGCACTATATTTATAATGCATTTTCTATACTTAGACTGACATAGATATAAATTCTTACTGAGGATTAGGTCAATCTCATGAAACAGGCTCCAGAATTTAACTATATTTAGCTAGGAGAGAAGTAAAAAAAAGGAGGGTACAGTATTACAATTCTATGGTAATGAAAATACTACTGGAAAAATTAATATGAAAATCTTTTCACAGTTTCTATACATGTTTTATAATAAGTCATATAATAACCATATCACGCAAAACCAAGTAGATTTTTATCATTTTCTTGCTAGAAAAAGGGTGAGACACTGAAAGCTATATGGGTGCTCATTCATTCACTCTTCATCCAATATTTACCTGTTATCCATTAACTGATGGACTTGTTGCTAAGTAATAATGAAGACAGTACCTTTCCTCACAGAAACAGACAAACATACCAAGTAATATGGTGAGGGCCATCACAAATGTTTGTGAAGGTGCTGTGGAAGCCTCAGGGAGAAGTACATAACTGAGCAGGTCTCTCTTGTTTAATGTGAAAGAAACTCAGAAGTAGGCTGGATGCAGAGAAAGAGGATCTCTTTTTCACTGCTGGTGGGAATAAACACTGGTGCAGCTACTCTGGAAAACAGTAGGGAGGTTCCTCAAAAAATTAAAAATAGAACTACCCTACAACCCAGCAATTGCACTATTAGGTATTTATCCAAGGGATACAGGTGTGCTGTTTCGAAGGGGCACATGCACCCCAATGTTTATGCAGCACTATCAACAATAGCCAAAGGAGGGAAAGAGCCCAAATGTCCAAAGATGGATGAATGGATAAAGAAGATGTGGTATATATATATACAATGGAGTATTACTCAGAAATCAAAAAGAATGAAATCTTGCCATTTGCAACCACGTGGATGGAACTATGGGGTATTATGCCAAGCGAAATTAGTCAGAGAGAGACAAATATCATATGACTTCACTCATATGAGGACTTTAAGACACAGAACAGATGAACACAAAGGAAGGGAAGCAAAAATAATATAAAAACAGGGAGGGGTACAAAACAGAAGAGACTCATAAATATGGAGAACAAACTGAGGGTTACTGGAGGGGTTGTGGGAGGGTTGTAGGTAAGGGGCATTAAGGAATCTACTCCTGAAACCATTGTTGCACTATATGCTAACTAACTTGGATGTAAATTAAAAAAATAAATAAATAAAAGAAAAGAAAAGAAAAGAAAAGAAAAGAAAAGAAAAGAAAAGAAAGAAAAAGAAAAGAAAAAAGAAGTAGGCTGGTTGCCCTGTCAGAATGGTTAAAATTAACAACACAAGAAATAACAGGTGTTGGCAAGAATGCAGAGAAAGAGGAAACCTCTTACACTGCTGGTGGGAACGATGCAGTCACTCCAGAAAACAGTCTGGAGGTTCCTCAAAAAGTTAAAAATAGAACTACCCCATGATCCAGCAATTGCACTACCAGGTATTTACCCAAAGGATACAAAAATACAAATTCGAAGGGGAACATGTACCCCAATGTTTATAGCAGCCTTATCAATAATAGCCAAATTATGGAAAGAGCCGAAATGTCCACTGACTGATGAATGGACAAAGAAGATGCAGTATGTAGTTATGTATGTATATGTACATATTATCATATATATGTATATATATATATATATATGAATATTACTCAGTCATCAAAAGGAAATAAATCTTGCCATTTGCAATGATGTGAATGGAGCTAGAGTGTATTTTGCTAAGTGAAATAAGTCAGGCAGAGAAAGACAAGGCCATATGATTTCACTCATATGTGGAATCTAAGAAACAAAACAGATAAACATATGAAAAGGGGGAAAAAGAGAGAGACAGAAAGAAAGAAACAAACCATAAGAGACTCTTTAGGATAGAAAACAAAAGGAGGGTTAATGGAGGGAGGTGGGCAGGGGGATGGGCTAAATGGATGATGGGTATTAAGGAGGGCACTTGTTGGGTGTTAAACACTGGGTGTTACATGTACGTGATGAATCACTAAATTCTACTCCTGAAAACAATGTTACACTATATGTTAACTAACTAGAATTTAAATAAAAATGTGAAAAAAAAAGAAGTAGGTTGTATGAAATGCCAATAAATTGGGTTCCACACAAAAGTAAGGTACATTCAGGAATAACTGAAAGTAGAGATAATGAAGTCCCTTTCTGTCTTTTTCCTTTTTTTTCTAATATAATTTATTGTCAAATTGGTTTCAACACCCAATGTTCATCCTAACAGATGCCCTCCTCAATGCCCATCACCCTCTCTGTGTCTTTTTCCACTTCTCTCTCTAAATTCACTTCATTCTCTCAGAATCATTTTGTCCACGATGCAGAACCATGGCTGAGGAAGCTCTGGGCTCACACTCTCTCATTCTTTGTGCTGGACTAGTGAGCTTGAGCTATATTTACAGTTGATCCAGAAAAATCACTCTCAGGAACACGACCTTAGAGGTTCAAAGCCAAACATCTGATTTTGGGGAAGATGGTGGAATTTGAACAGCAAAGGTCACATGGCTAGTCCTGGTCCAGCAGGAATTGTACTTCCTGGGTATGCTTACTTTTAGAAAGCTGGGTGCTTCCCAAAGAGACCAGTGGGAAACTTTTACTGAGTATCTTGACTATTTTGCTGAAAAATAATTTGTGTAACAGGGCAGAGTGATCCTGAAACTCTCTCTGTGAGGGTCCTTTATAGAATTTTGGATATATTCCTGAAACAGGAAGTCTCAAGATATAATTGCCGATTCCTGATTAATAATAAAATATAAATAATATATTTCATGTTGTTTGATGTGATGAAAGGTGTAGGGTGGAATTTCAGTGCTGTTAAAGAGAAGACATTCTTTACCTGTATTTTAATCCCCTATACTATACAAGAACCAGAGAAAGTCATTAGAGAAAAATAAAATAACCTCAAAATCAAAAATCCCATCATTATTAACCTCTGTTTGAAAAAGTTAAATGTGTAATTATAGGCTCACTGGGAAAACATAACCAACATGGTTATAAAAAACTGTATGGTTATTTTGTGGGTGCAAGCAATGAGGTTTTAAGGATTATCTCACAGGGGGGTTAGAAATGGCAAATTTGTGATGTATCTTAGGTTGCATAAAGCTGGCTTGTCTCCTGTTTACTACCCAGCAATTGCAATGGGCCTAATTTACACAACAATTACTTAGAAGTAACTCCTTTGAAATGCATTGTGTGATTAATTGACTTGGCTTCAGGAATGCAATGTTGTTTCTACATTGTTGTTCAGTTCAACCTAATGCCCCCTAGAGCACTGATCCAATTAAGAAACAAGGCAGGGAGGCAGATATTAAGCATAGTATTTCTATATTACACAGCACTTTGTACAGGATCGAACACCACCATCTACTGTCTGCAGGCACTTGATTTATTCAGTGCATCCTTGTGACACTGGACATATGGCTCATGGAAATGAATAAATAGGATTTAAAGTAAGTATCTTAGAGAAAAATTAAAACCAGATAAATTTAACTTATTGAAGCATGCTTTTAAAAATAAAACCCTGTGGGGAAACAAAAACAAACTACTGGGACTTCATCAAGATTAAAAGCTTCTGCACAGAGAAGGAAACAACCAACAAAACTAAAAGGCAAACTTCAGAATGGGAGAAGGTATTTGCAAATGGCATTTCTGATAAAGGCTAGCATCTAAAATATAAAGAACTTAATCAAATTCAACACCCAAAAAACAAACAATCCAGTTTAAAAATGGGTGGCTGGGTGCCTGGGTGGGTGGTTCAGTCAGTTAAGCATCCAACTCTGGATTTTGAGCTCAGGTCATGATCCCAGGGTTGTGTGATTGAGCACTGCATAGGGCTCTGTGCTAAGGGTGAAGCTGGCTTGAGATTCTCTCTCTGAAAATGGGCAGAAGACATGAATAGACATTTTTCTTTTTTTTTCTTTTTTCTTTTTTTAATGTTTATTTATTATTGAGAGAGAGAGACACACACACAGAGCATGAGCAGGGGAGGGGCAGAGAGAGGGGGAGACACAGAATCCGAAGCAGGCTCCAGGATCTGAGCTGTCAGCACAGAGAACTCACAAACTGCAAGATCATGACCTGAGCTGAAGTCAGTTGCTCAACCAACTGAGCCACCCAGGTGCCCCTAGTAGACATTTTTCTAAAGAAGACCTACAGATGGCCAACAGACACATGAAAAGATGCTCAACATCACTCATCATCAGGGAAATACAAATCAAAATACAATGAGATATCACTCACACCTGTCAGAATGACTAAAATTAACAAAAAAGAAACAACAGGTGATGGGGAGGATGCACAGAAAGGGGAACCCTCTTACACTGTTGGTAGGAGTGCACTGGTGCGGCCACTCTGGAAAACAGTATGGAGGTTACTCAAAAAGTTAAAAATAGAACTACACTATGACCCAGTAACTGCACTGCTAGTTATTTATCCAAAGGATAAAAAAATACTGATTCAAAACGATACATGCATCTCAATGTTTATAGCAGCATTATCAACAATACCCAAATTGTGGAAAGAGAGCAAATGTCCATCAACAGATGAATGGACAAGGAAGATGTGGTGTACATACACAATGTAATATTACATACCCATTAAAAATGAAATCTTGCCATTTGCAATGATGTGGATGGAGGCAGAGCGTATAATGCTAATTGAAATAATCAGTTACAGAAAGGCAAATACCATATAATTTCACTCACATGTGGAATTTCAGAAACAAAACAGGTAAATATAGGGGGAAAAGTGAGGCAAAGCAGAAAACAGACTTTTAACCATGGAAAACAAACTGGCAGGGGGATGGGTTAAATGGGTGATGGTTTTTTTTTTTTTTTTTTTTTAATTTTTTTTTTTAACGTTTATTTATATTTGAGACAGAGAGAGACAGAGCATGAACGGGGGAGGGGCAGAGAGAGGGGGAGACACAGAATCTGAAACAGGCTCCAGGCTCTGAGCCATCAGCACAGAGCCCGACGCGGGGCTCGAACTCACGGACCATGAGATTATGACCTGAGCCGAAGTCGGACGCTCAACCGACTGAGCCACCCAGGCGCCCCAAATGGGTGACGGTTTTTAAAGAGGGCACTTGTTCTGATGAGCACTGGGTGTTGTATGTAAATGATGAATCACCAAGTTCTAATATTACGCTGTATGTTAACTAACTGGAACTTAAATAAAAACTTGAAAAAAATAAAATGAAAATAAAAGCTTAACTACAGTTAAAACTTATTTTTCTCACGGAAGTAAAAAGGATAATGATCTGGCCTAAGGATTACTCCTGTCTGTAGTAAAAGAATTTTCTTCTGGCATTAGATGTCTCCAAACAAATTGCCATGGGGAAACAATTCTTAAATTTCAACAAGGGTTTGCACTTCCCATTATTCTAAAAAGAAATCATCCACTTGGTTAGTAGAGACAAAGTCTGGACTCAGCAGAGTCACATACCAAATGCCCATGCAACACAACCTTTGCATTTTGGTAAGTTAGGGCCCTGCCTGCTAAGACTGCCTTCTCTAAGATAAAAAACCATATGCAGTCACAGGGTCTCCTTATAATCCTATGTTCAGATAGTACTCAAGCTTTGCCTGGCAAATAATGTCCAAGTCATTCCCCCAGGCCCTGCTCCATCTGTACCCAGCCTCCCTTCCTTTTCTCTCCTCTCCAACTAACTTTCCACTCTACCTGCTTAAACTTCAGCACACTCTGGGCTGTAACATCATCAAGAAGAAAAAGCTTAAGGCCACTCTCAATTCTAGATACAGCTTGAGGAAAGAGGCTTCCTGGTATAACACATCTCCAGTATTACCAGGGAAGAGCCCCAGAGGATGAGAAAACCTGAAACCAGAAGCACACAGGCTTAACTGTATTCTACCTCTATCCGTACCATCTGACCCTGGGAAAGATACTCAGTGTCTCAGAGCCGGTTACATATTTAAATATGGAGACATTTGTACAATGAGGAGAGTGATAGAGGATTTACCAAAATTTCCTCTGGTACCAAAACACTATTGCTGTAACGTAGAAAGACAGTGGTTTCATCATGTTCTATAGGCTCACATTGCTTGGTTCAAATCTCACCTTCATCACTTCCTAATGGTAGATGTCTAGTTTCTCATTTCTAAAATGGCAAGAAACCTCATAGCATTGTCATGAAAATTAAACTACTTAATATTATTGGTAAGTGCCTAGAATAGTACCTGACACATAGTAAGTACTCAATATATGGTAGTTGTTCTCCTTGTTACTCTAAAAATTTCCAACCAAAGACAGGTGTACAAGGAGACACCTGACTTGCTGCTTCTGTCTCACAGTAGACAAAATTCCACATAACAGCAATCTCTTCTACTTATGTCACATTTTCTTATCTCCAGTTGCAGAAATATTCCTTCATATTCTGCAATGTGCTCTAAGAACACGAACCCCCATGACAACCCAAAGTGATCTACAAATTCCTGTTAGCAAAACATCAGAATAATAATAATAATGAAAACAAAAATATCATATAATAGCATTGTTGTTTTCTCTCCAGTACCCTTTGCAAAATTTATTTCCAACCTTTGATAAACAGATTGAACTATGCTATGACTAGATCATCTTTGGTCAAAAGTATTAAGAAAAGACTGTGGAGCAAAAGTGAAAATAGCTGAATTCTTGCAATACCTAGCAGGAAGTGGAGCCTTTCAGCAATATCTGGATAATAAAATTTGTTATTTAGAGAAATATTGCACTTGTAAGTCAGCTATTTGGATTTGTTTAGGAAGCAACATTATACATCAGTATTGCCAAAATTTTATGGAATTAATGCATTAATTTGTCTTTGCCCATGACTGAAGGTGGGGGGGATACAATGAAAAATATAATCTTATAATAATGTTTAAGAAGGTATAAAATGTGAAAAATCTTTAAATGGTAGAAAACATCCACCAAATGACTGTTTTGGGCAGAGGAAAATAAAGCAAAAAACACCCCTCTCCGTGGCTTTTCCTTCACTTTTACCTCAGAAAACAAACACACGCACACACGCACATACCTTAAGGTAACAGCTACTTTGATCATGCACACAGGAATAAACATTTTCCATTCCTTCCCCAGTTCCACAAGTACTCACAAAACATTACTCTCTAGGATTTTCCCATTTGTGAAACAAAGCATCAGTCTCATTGTTTATGAAACCATTAGTGACTATACTTAGCTTAAAGCATACTGGAAATGTAAATGTTCTCATAAAATAAGATTACACATGAACAAAAATATAAAAACCGTAACTGCACCAAACAAAACAGAGCAGGCAGTCATATATTGGGACCTGGACCTTGAGTCCTGACCAAATTTCCATAATTTGGAGACCAGTGCTTAGTATCATCCATGTAAAGGATCTGACTGACAGCGAAGAAAGGGGGAAAAAAAAGCAACTTTGCAAATGGAAAATAGTCTCGGACTGATTTTCATAAGAAAGGTGGAAAACTCACTGTGTTTAATCGTTTCTACTTAGCAAAGAATTTATCTTTCATATTCTTATAAAGTGGCTTTCTTCTGTGTTATCAATAAAAACTAACACTGACCTTCCTCCTGGAAGGTTAAACTTCTAGCTTCTGTTTGAAACGCTAGAGTGCCTTTTCTCAGAAGAAATGCTACATATACGTGCCGCAAGCAATGAGAAAGAATACACCATCTCTCCGACCCTTCATTAGTCAGAGGATCTTGGCAACAGCAATGCTACTTGTATACGGTCTCTGCATGAAAAACTGTTTTCAAAGGTAACCTTGCCAAGGGCTATGTTCTGTCTTGGCAAAAGGAAGCAAACTTTACTTTTCTACCAATCGGTTTGCTCTGCATGAGAAACAGGTGTTAAGGTATGAAACGGGGCTCGGAGCAGTAGCAAAATAAAACTCACCCAAAATAAGTTTCATCTGGAAAAAAATACAACTCAGATAATAAGCCTGCAGGGCCGACATGTTTTTGCAAAATGCAAATCATGAAAACTGGTTAAGGGATTAAATGCTCTTTTGCAAAAATGACCATGGAGATTATAATCATTAATTAAAATCATGTAAATAATTTTCTGAAAGAACTCTCCCTTTTTATCTCACAGGTTTCAAACAGCCTAATGGTAAAAAGGTTTAGTCTCAGAAGACATTCTCTAATTAAAACCAGAAATCTGGTATAATTAATAAGTGTCAGTCTGCAATCTCAACCACTTAGTAAAGGCAGAGAAATCAAATGCTGATATTTTTGTAAAAACTCCAATAAAACCTCCAAGAAAATGAAAATTTTTATAGAGTCTACTTCCTATCTATACAATAGGTGTCCCAAATGGGACTAGGAACTTGTTAAGTGGATAAATATTTTAACACTTACAATTCCTATATGTCAGTTTTATTCATTTTTCTTTTCTCTTTGGCCCCAGGAACAGACCACAGCTAAGTCTCTCAGCATCTTCTCTACCTCTGCCACTGGACTATGCTCCTGCATTCAGGCAGAGTGGTCCCGGGACTATGCCTGAGCTCTCCTAGCACATACAGGATACTCCTTCCAGCTCTGGCCTGGGTGGTATGCAGACACAGGTCCCTGACCTTGGCTGCCTGCTACTACCAGAGGTCAACCAGAGGGAAGAGCCTGTGGTATGCTGAAGATAGCAAAGAGAATCCCAGAGAATGGAGCTGGAGCTGCTGGATTAAGGAAACTGGGAAGGCCACCTGACCTCTGGGTCTCTGTTTGCATGAGCCAATGAAGTTTCTGACCGAAGTGACTGTAGCTGCTTATAACAAAGAATTCAAACCAATATAAGTATATATAAAGCATTCGATTCAAATATGTGGAAAATTACATGACAGTAACGTTAGAGACAAATGAGCTGCTCAGATCCTCCTTCCAGCAATGGCTTGCTGCCAAGTTTGGGGCATCGGCAGCACCAGACTCAGATGCTGGCCTCTGCCACAGGGTCGACCTCCCTGTAGACAGCCACTTCGCCTAAGCAGCAGTCTACGACGGTGGCTGAGCAGGGGGCGGGAGTGGAGGGGTGGGGGGGTGGGAGACATCAAGAGCCACCCATTCAGCCCTAAGCAGGACACCTGGACAGAAAATGCTGACTCCGGAACTCCCTGCAGGGCTGGCCAAGACCTTCCTAAGGCTGCATCAGTTTGAATTTTCCCTCAGCCGAAGCCTTCCTGCATGCTTCCTTTCACAAGGCTTGATCCCTAATACCTTAGACCCTGACCTCCATCTCAGTGCCTGCAGCCAAAGAACCCCACAGTGACAGACACAGTCTCTATCCAAGTGAGCATTACAACATATTGTTAACAAAGTAAGACAAGAGCATAAAAACAAGTATATATGTGAAACCATATGAGGAAAATCCTCACCAAATCTCTACAAACAAAATGTACAACATAGATTCTCTTCTGTCCCACCTCAGCCTCTCATTTTCCAAACTTTCTTTGATAATACAAATTCCTTCAGGCACATGTAGAAGAAATCTTCATAAGGGAGAAAGGCATTATTTAATAAATTGGATTAATACTATTAAGTTAGCTGGGAACCTACTTAAAATCGACAAGGCTATGAGCAATGTGATATTTCCCATGAGTCACCAGTTTTGCTTTTTTTAGTCACTCTGAATGTTGCAATGATAACCTTTTTTCTCATTATTGCTGTTTTTTATTAAAGGGGATTTGATGTACAATCTGGGTAAGATTTAAGTATTTAGGTGATGGCAAATAGATGTTTTCAATCAAAACTTGCTGTGAAGCAAATTTCTTTTAAGTGAATCCTATTTTTTTAATTAACTGCCATTATAAGAGATCAATTGAACAATAAAAAGATCACACCTGGGAATGAAGGTTTTCTTTAAAACTAATATAAAGATATAAACAACTTCGATAAAATAACCCCAATTTAGGGATTCTATCCTCATTGCCTCATCAAAACATTTCTTGCTCTAGACACCAAAGACATTCACAGCACAACCCCATGGACACTCGTTAATCCTTTCCTACAGACTCAATTTTCTGAAGTATTATCACTCCGTTGGCAATTCTCTCGAACATCTACCACATAACACTCTTGGCTTCCCTCTCACCTTTCTCCTTTTCCTGTACACTTTCCAGGCTCGTTCCCTTCCGTGCAGTCATGAAAAGACATCACTTCAAGCTTGGTCCAAGGACCTTAGCCCCCTCTCATTCTATAAGCAATCCTTAATGTCCACACCATACCATGGTTCTAAAGCAGCATCCATCCAGAGATACACATAATCCACTCATACACAGACCACTCACAGAACACTTCAGATAAATGCCTCAAAAGCACCTCCAGTTCCACATGCCAAAGACTAAACTCCTAACTGCCATTCTCCCAAGTTGCCTATCTCAGGGAATGGTGCTACGGTTCATCCTATAATGAAAAACCAGAACCAAATAGCCTTAGTGACATCTCCCTCTAGTTCACTGTCTCCCCACATCCAAATCCATCATCAAGTACTGGTGGTTCAGCCTCAAAAATTTTCACATGATGATAAATTCTTCATATTTATTTTTCCAACATGTGAAAACATAAAAAGCCACTTTTAGCTCTTGGGCCAATTTTAGCTCACAAGCAGTGAGGTGGATTTGACCGATGGGCTGTAGTTTGCTGACCTGGGTCTTGTAAGATACACTAGGGGGCTCTCAAAACCGCATGCCTTGGGGCACCTGAGTGGTGCAGTCGGTTAAGCGTCCGACTTCAGCCAGGTCACAATCTCACGGTCCGGGAGTTCGAGCCCCGCGTCAGGCTCTGGGCTGATGGCTCAGAGCCTGGAGCCTGTTTCCGATTCTGTGTCTCCCTCTCTCTCTGCCCCTCCCCCGTTCATGCTCTGTCTCTCTCTGTCCCAAAAATAAAAAACATTGAAAAAAAAATTTAAAACCGCATGCCTTACTAAGTTTATATTACATGAGGGTTTCTTAAGGGATTTTTCAAATGTCTGGTTCTATTTTGTAGGTTGTTACACATTAACACAACACACAACACTCTCTCTCTCTCTCTCTCTCTCTCTCTCTCTTTCTTATATACTAAAATAACCAATGAATTAACTTGTGCCACAAAGTTTTCTTTTTTGCTCCAGTGCGGGGAGGGGAGTCTGCTTAAAGGAATTTCTTCTCTTGCCATCTTGATTTAACTGAAGACTATCATAAGGTGACATCAGCAAAGCAAACTATTAAAACCAAACAAAACCTTACCATGTAAAACTATTTATCTGTGTGAGTCAAGATTTTTCTCTGAAATGTGCAACCTGAACAAAATACAGAAAAGAATTGAAAGCTGAGGCTAACATTGTATTGCAACTGCTATCCAAAGCATATAATTTAAAACTAATAGCAATCACAAGAGTAATTAACATTTATTGAGTCCTTACTATGAGCCAGCTCCTTTGCTACTTGTTTAAATTCTTTGGTTCATTTAAATACCCTTGCTTTTTAAATATTTTCTTGAGTAAATATCATATACATCTGAACTTGTACAACAAAATCAGAGCACAAAAAAACCCACATTTCTCTGTCTTCTGTGTTGGCATTTTGCATAAAACTTCACTTGGGAAGGGAAGCCTGTATTTTTCCTTTAATATGCTACCCACTTTGACACTTTATTGCATATTCTTATTATTTGCTGCTCTGCTGTTTGTTTGATATAAACCTTGCTCCTTCTAGGATCAGGCTGTCCTTGAGGACAGGCATCAGGCCTTATGAGTTTTCTCCCACTCTTTATGCTAACTCTTCACTCCTTACACACAAAGCCTGTATCTCACATACTCCCCTAAAACAGGGCTTAGCACACAGCAGGTCCCCAAGAAATGAACTACTGCTTATGCATGTGAATTGTTAACATAATTTGTGAATTCTTCAGTTGTACATTTTGTTTAAATGCATTTCAGTTAAACTGAGGTGCATATAAAAATTCTTGTAAATTTTTAATAAACTCTAATCCTTATATTACAGATCAGAATATATGTGGGTACCAAAATAAAATATTTAGTTTTAGTAAAAGCAAAAAAAAATCTGTAACAACTTGTTTTCTTTTGTTAATTTATGTGTCAAACTCTCCTGTCCAGAAAACACAATGCCTCTCCTACGTTTATATGCTGGCATTAGCTTTGCAATCTGCTAGGCTGGAAAAAAAGTGTGACTCTGGACACAATTAGTTCCATATATTACTTTACAAACTAAAATTTATTTGAATGTGCCAACAAAAGTTAATCAGTGTCTTTTTTTGCAATGAAAAATCAGAGAACCTCTACAAAGCCTCTACCTTGTACACTTGGACCAGGCTATCTGAACTCTTCCTAATGACTGTCACACGCCAGAGAGAGGTAGGTATTCACAATGGCGATAGCTAAATGAGACAAAGCATTGGTCTTGAAAATCTAGAGGGTGAGGTTGGAGCTGAGTGGGTCTGTATTTATATAAATATGAAATTTACAGAATTTGGAATTATTTTCTTTTCATTGCCAAGAAACATTTAAACGTCTCATTAAAGGCTTTCCCCTACATAAGTACACAAACAGGTCTTTTCAATTACATACCTGAGGGATGAATATTTCCCAAAGGGAAGAAAATGAAAACAAGCAGTAACTACTGGATTTGTGCATACTGTTAAGATGTATTACATATTTTAGAAAACTTGATCACTTTTGTTTTGTTTTAAAGAAAGAAAAGACTATGAATTGAGGAATTTAATTAGAGTATGTTCTCTTCAATTCCCAAACTAAATAAGTATATAATCAATCTGTGAGATAATTACGTGGAGAATCAGCAATGGAGAGCAAAATAAAACACTTCTAAACCATTTACTTAGACAAATGATAAAGTATTTAATAATTACATTTTTAACCTCACACACACAGACCTCTTCACACACATACTCCTCCCCAGTACCACTGGTCATGCATACTTCCAGGTATCCTTTTAGGGAGACTCATTTAAAATTTGGTTTTTATAATTTGTTAAAATTGTTAAAATTGTTAAAATTTTATAATTTGTTAAAATATTCCACTGTTGAAAAGATTCCTTTTTTTTTCGTATTTTACATGGCATAGTCAACTTTTATGATAATAATCCCACTTAAAATCTTAGTCTACTTTAAAAAAATTAAATGCAGTAGTTTAGCACAGTTACTATCTTCCTTCCCCTGGAACTACTGCCCTTGTGAGTTTTATAAGAAAACTCAGTCCTTCACCACGCCCCACAGCATTTTGCCAGTAATTTACTAAGAAAGAGCAAAACTTTATGAGAAAGCAAAGTTGAATCCACTGATGGGGAGCATTAAAATGATTACTAAAGAAGATTTGCTTTGAATTTCTAATAAGGAATTCATCTTGAAATGTATCCAAAATCTGAAAAGGCAATTTACACTGCCAGATATTCCCTAGGGGTCACCAATGAAAAAATATTATATCATACAGTGTTTAGCGTCTTAGCATCCTAGAATAATTTCCTTTACTCCCCATTCAAGTTCACAATCCCACACTGACAGTTTTTAACATCTTTTGATTTAGTAATTTTACTGCATTTATATTTGCAATGATTATATGCAGACCTGAGAGTTAAGTGGGTGGATCTGTCTAAGGGTAAGGACAATAGAATAAGATTTAAAATCTTTAACTCAGTAGGGTGTCTATGTTTTATTCTAATGCCTAACTTTATTTCAAGATGTAATGTAAATGTATGATAATGTGGAAATAAAGGAGCACGATGTTTAAAAAATCAAAGCCATCAAGTACTTAGAAAGCCACAGATTCAGGATGCTAGAGCCAGAACACATCTGCATGTACTATAATCCTTAATTTTAGATGTCCATATTCCCCTTTGTAGTTCTTTGAACACTCGGTGTGCCAACATAGCATAAAGTCAATGGTTTAAACATCAAAATCTGTACTTGCACATAGTATGCTCTCTAAAGGCTGCACAGTCAAGACCCCTGGGCCCAGAAACTTAAAATGATTACTAGAACACAGGTATAAAACACAATCTGTGGCACTTAGCAGGGTGTGCTTTTTCAGTCATTATTTTGTGCAAATTAAGCTCCCTGTGACCAGTTAGTTCATCAAGAAGCAAGGGCAAGACACGAGGGACAAGCTCTTCTGCGCAAACAAGTTATGAAATCATCTTTCTGATAAAATGGTTAAAATTAATTATGTATCTCTGTGTATCTTACATCCAGGAAGCTGTCCAAACCCTGGTAAACTCAGCGATTCTAAGAGACAGAAGCAACTATTATATGATCAAGTTTCCATCATGCAAATGCCAGCAGGACAAGCGTATAACACTGGGTAAACAGCATGTGCGATTTGGAGAAAAACCAAGGGAGCCTCTCCCTACTCATTCATTCTCTTTCTCTCCTTTATCTTTAGAGAATACCAAAACTATTCCTCAACTCCATTTTGCATGTTCATGTGAACAATAAATATTTAGAAGTTTCTCATTCATGTATAAAAATGGGTCTTATGGTTAAATAACACAAACAAAAGCTGCAAGTGTGCTATTGTTTTATGAGAGAAAGAGCTTTTTGCAGTTGAAAATGGATTACTTACAAAATCTATATGGGCTCTCATATTCTGCTCTAAAGATGTTACTGTTCTAAACCATTTCTGGGGACTAATTATTATATGATTTGCTATGATTAGGAACCTATGGAAACTGAAGCAAAGTGAAAATGATAAAACCTAAAGTTTGAAAGGCTCTCATCAAAATTGATAGAAACAAGGGTACAACTAAGTAAATCAGTGAGTGATCTCTTATGAAAAATCAACCTAAGGTTTAGCTAGGCCTGCCTATTTCTTATGCATTTTATCAGAGCATTTCAAAACGGATAGGGAAGCAATGCGACCAATCATCACACTGAGGAAAAAAAAAAACCTGCTTCTCTGGCCACATATGTTAAGTGATATATTTAGTTTTTCTATTTTATATATAAGTGAGTCTTTATAGAAGGCAAATGTGTTATTTATAACATTCATTTAAAAATCATAGCACGTTGTATGTTTACCCTTGAGGGACAGGAGGACTTGTATTTTTCTTCCTATTAATAGTGTTTTACATGTGCTCAGAATCCTACTTTTTATCTCTAAGCAACTTGTATAAATACCATCAGATGGCAAAGTTGTTTACCTATAGTATGAAAATGAAGAAAGAACGGGGAACAGAAATCAGTGGAAACCTCAGACGCTTTCTCACTTAATATGTGGTGTTTATTTAACCTTTACCATACTGTTAGAAAGAAAAAGAGGGGATGGTATTTATGCCCATTATGCGGGAAAACAAGCTATGTAAAATTTAAATACGTTATTTTAGTAAGCTATTAACAAAGAAATTAGAGAACAGAAGTTTCTTCCAGCCTTAACCCCAGATACTATATTGAAAAAAAATCAACTAAGTACCTATTCTATTCACATTAACAAAATGCTATCTAGCATCTGACTTGATAATTTCCTGACAACTGAGAAGCTTTTCCTGTTACTTCAACAAATCTTAATAATACGTGTTGTGTTAGGAACACATTATATGTTAGGAACTTTTCTGTATCATTCATCACTGTTAATATCAAGACAGAGGTAACAAATGGCAAATGTAGTTACATTTTATTCACAATAAGGGCTGATGTGATGATAAATGGCATCATTCATAGAGTTTTCACCTTTAAGTCAGATGTCAGAACAAAATGACACAAATTCAATTGTTTGAAAAGAACTAGGGAATTTTATGAAGAGAACTGTCTTCTTAGAAATAAGAAAAACTGATAAATCAATATCCTAGACAGGTAAAATCAATGCCGGACATGGACATGCTATCTATGCCAAAACATAACTTTAAAAATATAAACTTATTTTTTTTAAGTTTAAAATTCTAAAGAGCTGAAAATGTTCTGGGTCTGTTTAAACAGCATGATTACCATATCAATCTACTTATCTTCCTCAATATAGACTTAGTGTTCTAAAACTGTTATGCTTGTTAGCAATATCATAAAGTTAAGGGAGTGAAAAAAATGTGATTGATAACTGCAATACAAAATATCCTATCTGATTTTGTTTTTTAAAAGTTGGTCATCCTGTTGTATAGGTACTGAAACAATAATTTATTTAGGCATGGAGATCTTACACATGAAACATTAGCAAAGTGATCTTTTCAGCTCAGTAGGAAGCCATTAATTCATTATTGATAACATTGTTACTGTCCAAGTGGAAAATACAGTGCTTTTCAGACATGAGCAGGAATAGTACTTAATTTAGACAGTTACCCACATAGGACAACCTTAGTGTTACAAGACTCATTATCTCCATAATGCCTTTGGTAGCAGTCCAAAATTACCACCAAAGTTGTGGACCTTGTCCCAAAGGACCACCAGAAAATGTGCTTATGTTACCCTGAAGGGAGAGAGCATGATAGCTCGGGGGAGTGGAGTGAGTGACAGAGGAGAAGGTAGTCAAGCTTTCTGACATTCACATATTGGCTCAGATCTGGACATTAGATTATCCAGGAGTACCCTCTGGAAGAACAAGAGTTTGGCATCAAGCAGACAGAAGAAAACAAGCTAGATTTCCCTTATTTTGGGTGTGAGGGTTTAGGCAGTACCAACAATGTACCTGGATGGTCAGACACATGGAAGAAAAATATCAGGAAATAAGGAGGTTTCTGAGCAACCAGAAAGCAGTATGAAGTTCTGGGGGAGAGGGAAGGCCCCACAGCAATGGCTGTAAAGCCAAGAGAAACACGCCAAACATAAGCATCCTGTTTTGAGTTTTGCATTGGAAGTTAGAGAGAAGGGCTTACAATGTGTTATTGAATGAGGCAGTGGTGTGGATTCAATGCACTTCTGTGGAACATTTTAACCAGTCCACTGATTGGTCAAGTAGAATCAAAGTATACCTATTATTTGGATAAAACCCTACCACTATGAAAGTGAGGGAGAGCTTTAAGATTTAGTTTTTATCACAAAGAACTAAGCAACTCACTTCTGCAAGATTGGCTCTGTGCCATTCAGATCTCAGTTTAAACATTAAATCTGCATAGGTGCCCTCTCTGACCACCCAACATTTCTCTCATGCCACTCTAACTCCTGGAAAAACATTTTATACTATCTGATCAGTTTCTTACTCACCTACCCACAAATCCTAAAACAAAAGCTTCATGAAAGCAAGGAACTTGCCTATCTTATTCACCGCTGGATCTCTTACACACTTAGTAAACTCTTACTAGGAACTAATAAACATTAGTTGAATGAGCACATGCACAAGTGCATGGTCAGATGAATGAGCACATAGTTACTTCAGCATATCTTCAATAAATATTTGATGAATGATTGTACTCTTTAAGGACCAGAAATTTCATCTAGACTGCCAGGTACTACAGACATTTTTAATACCTGTTTATAAAAATCCACAGTGAGGGGCACCTGGGTGGCTCAGTCAGTTAAGCGTCTGACTTCAGCTCAGGTCATGATCTCACCGTTAATGAGTTCTATCCCCACATCAGGCTCTGAGCCTGGAGCCTGCTTCAGATTCTGTGTCTCCCTCTCTCTCCTCCCCCCCCCCCCCCCACTTATGCTCTGTCTCTCTCTCAAAAATAAATAAACATTAAAAAAATTAAAGAAAAAGTCCACAGTGATATTACAGATGCATTTAAAAAAAATCAAGTCTTCAATCTGAGAGCATTTGCTTCCTGTTCATTTTAATTTGGAGTTAACTTGCCCCAGAAACTACTATTTTTTTTAAATCCCTCTTGAGCAGAATGTTACCAAACATTCCAAACTGAAAAAAATAATAACATATTTAAAAATTTTTTTAATTTATTTTTTATTTTTTAACATGTGTTTATTCTTGAGACAGACCAAGACAGAGCATGAGCTGGGGAAGAACAGAGAGAGAAGGAGACATAGAATCTGAAGCAGGCTCCATGCTCTGAGCTGTCAGCACACAGTCCAACGTGGGGCTTGAACCCACAAACCATGAGATCATGACCTGAGCTGAAGGTGGATGTTTAAATGAATGAGCCACCCAGGCGCCTCCAAGATAGTAACTTATTTTAATAAAGAGGAAATAAAAGATTGTAAATATGAATACACGAAGGATGTAGCATTATTCAGAGTTTAGAGAACAGAGGACCAGTTACCTAGACTCTTAAAATATTTTACTCAAGCAAATATGAAGAGGAGCACCACAGCAAAAAAGTCATCAAAGACAAATCATGCTTACTTGAGTCATCGGCATCTACCTGATGTTTGCTTTGCCTCTGACACCAAAATTAACAGCCTCATTGGATTAAAGCTTTCCCACTGGGAATTCACCAAGATATGCTTATTCTCCAACTAGACAATACTATATACATAGGATTTTTTTAAATGTTTATTTTTTTTTTTTTTTTTTTTAAATTTTTTTTTTTCAACGTTTATTTATTTTTGGGACAGAGAGAGACAGAGCATGAGCAGGGGAGGGGCAGAGAGAGAGGGAGACACAGAATCGGAAACAGGCTCCAGGCTCTGAGCCATCAGCCCAGAGCCTGACGCGGGGCTCGAACTCACGGACCGCGAGATCGTGACCTGGCTGAAGTCGGACGCTTAACCGACTGCGCCACCCAGGCGCCCCTAAATGTTTATTTTTGAGAGAGAGAGCATGAGCCCACATGTGCAAACGAGGAAGACATAGAAAAAGAGGGGGACAGAGGATCCCAAGCGGACTCCTCCACAGACAGCAGAGAACCCCATGCAGGGCTTTAACTCACAAACCTTGAGATCATGACCTGAGCTGAAGTCAGACGCCTATCCGACTGAGCCACTCAGGTGCCCCTATAAACATAGTTTTAAAAACTGAACTCTAATGTAGTTGATTAGTGGTTAAACTAAGCCAAAGAAAAATGAAGTATAAAATAGTTTATTATATGACAAAAATAGACATTAACATACTTACCAATTACCTTTGGTACACAGAACATCTTTCATTCTGTTAGCTGAGACTCTATTAACCAAACCTTTTCCATGTCCACAACAGTATGGTAAGTCTTAACCATAAAAATGTACCATTTTCTTAATTACTTTATGGAGAGTAGATTATGCCTGGTCTGTGCTTACTGCTTGTATTACAATATAGCAGGGTTTTAGAAGATTGTTCATCTGTGTATAACCTATACTAGAGACAAATTAAACTATTCTAATTATGTCAAGGACCTTTGCATTTCAGTTAAGATACTATTTATAGTATGATTTTTATATCCATTAGCATTCTAAAAACAATCACTGAAGGAAAAGTTATTTATGTATCATAGGGTTATTTGAATATCACAAAAATTTTTAAAGTTTTTAAAGGTATTTTACATTTTGAATTTCTTTACCAGGAGGACATTTCATTCCATGAAACCATTCTGAACCACAAGAAATTATTGTTTAACTTTATATTATGAAAAATTTCATAATAAACCATTAAAACCATGTAAAAAAGTAGAGGAAATAGTATAGCGAACATTCATGTATGCACTGCCCCCGGTCAACATTGACCAACTCGGGGCGCCTGGGTGGCGCAGTCGGTTAAGCGTCCGACTTCAGCCAGGTCACGATCTCGCGGTCCGGGAGTTCGAGCCCCGCATCGGGCTCTGGGCTGATGGCTCAGAGCCTGGAGCCTGTTTCCCATTCTGTGTCTCCCTCTCTCTCTGCCCCTCCCCCGTTCATGCTCTGTCTCTCTCTGTCCCAAAAATAAATAAACGTTGAAAAAAAAAAATTAAAAAAAAAAAAAACAAACAATGACCAACTCATAGCCGATCTTAAGTCATTTATACACTGACCTAACTTGTCCCCAACTTCCGTGTCCACTTCAAATTGTTTTTAAGCGCATCTGAGAAATTGTTATTATATTTGTAAGTATTTCAAAATATATATGTTTTAAAATTTTTTAATGTTTATTTTTTTGAGAAAGAGACAGAGTGTGAGCAGGGAGGGACAGAGAGAAAGGGAGACACAGAATCTGAAGCAGGCTCCAGGCTTTGAGCCGTCAGCACAGAGCCCAATGCGGGGCTCGAACCCACAAACCACAAGATCATGACCTGAGCTGAAGTCAGACGCTTAACCGACTGAGCCAGCCAGGCGCCCCTCAAAATATATTTCTAATAGATGCTCAGATTTTTAATATTTATATACCATGGCTTTTTGATGGTTTCATTTAGCTATTTATACCATACTAGGAGCCTGGTTTTATAACCCAGAACTAAAAGATGCTTTAAAAGGGCTTGTTAGGAGACTCTCCTCAATAATTTAGAAAATCCGAACCAGTTTTAAAACAGCTAAAATAAGTTTCTATTCTGGCTTCTTCAGGTACTTTCTGGCAGGCTCTGATTACAGAATTTTTGTTCTGTTTTTAAGAATAAAACATTAGAATGGAAAAGCAAGTTATAATGTCATAGTTTTAACCAATCACTAGGGCTTAATTTTTCTTCCTTTATTTGCTTTCAAGGCGAAAATACTCAGAAGAAGATCAATTCATTCTTAGAATTTAGATGTACTGAGACAAATTTAGACATTTCAGTACAAATACAGATGGAGCTGTAAACATAAAAGATCAGAACATCAGAAATTCCATAGCAAAAATCTGTGGTAAATTACCCCAGCTTTAAGAGGGAAGACATTTTATGGAAGAGAAAACAGTGAATGTCCATACTGCTCTCTAGTTTAAAGAGTTTGTTCTTCAGGTCTTTGATGTGAATTTCGGAGAGCTATCAAATAAAAGGGTTGGGCTATGTCATTTTTACATCAGCCACTTGTTTCTGGGCATGCTAGGAGGAGAGGCATTCAAGAACCTCTTCAGAACTTCTCTTTCAAAGTTTAATTATGAATGGAATAGCATAGCAGGAAGACAGAAATTCAATGTGTGTACATAGACCTCTGTCCACAGGCCAAGATTTTATTTCCAAAGGACACAAGGCCTTCTCATTGAACAATGCAATGGTTAGCTCATCATACTGACACAGGGCCTGTGCCAGGACATTTAAGCCTTTCGATGTTCCACTATTCATTACTCTCTGATGCTTGCCAAGGACCAGACTGAGCCCATTCAGTATAAACTTAGTGCTGGGCCTAATCAAAGGGGTTCAAGGAAAACATGAACAAGTGTTTTGTATGCAGAATCCAGCCGCTGGCAGTGTCTATTAATGTAACACTGTTCCCAGCTAATTCTCATTTAGAAAATGGCTTTTGAACTAAATTGAGTTACCTCTCTCCTGTATTTTAACATTAACTGACACAAAAAGGAGAAAATGTTTATAATTAGTCATTTTAAAATGTACTTTATAATAGTGATTTCCCAACCTATCATCTCCTACGCTTGCAACGGCACTCGGGCAGGGAAACCGGACAACAAGTAGCAACTTTTAATCATCACCTACACTAATCTGTTGCTTTTATTTTAACTAACAAAATTATTCAAAACCACTAAAAATATAAAACGGAATGTATAAAGGATGCCACTTCAGTTTGGAGAAATGCTAAAGATATACTTGCAAAATTTTCAAAATAGACATCACAGAAGCAAAAAGCTCTTGAGAAAATGGTGTATGTGACAGAGACCTGTGTGAAGGGGTTCACCAGTTCCCAGGGTAGCTGAGCTCCTGAGCAGCTGGGACTCAAATGAGATGAAGTGAATCAGTTTGGGCAGCCTGTCCTCAAGGAACAAGGATTAAATACAGTCTACCACACCGCTACCCCTACCGCCCACGAAGAGGTGGCCATTACAGACTTAAAGGGTTTTTGTCTCTAGAGAATGAGATTCATGAAAATGGGATATGGAGAGATTCGGGGACATCAGAGATTTTAACCCGAAAATGAAACAAACTTGTAACATGTACTATTTTTAAGTAGTAAAAGTTTTAGTCCTAAACTAGTTTTCAGTCTCAGATTAGGAAAATAATTTATTACAAGTTTCAATCCCCTCTGACTGAAAGAGGCTTTTTTTTTTCTACCAAACTTTTAGAATTGAGGAAACAAAATCCTAAGTGTGA